>NW_023466956.1:0-7049 GCF_013731165.1 Rhagoletis pomonella
CCATTTGCTCCTTAGTTGGCCTTCTGTTCACCTCCAGTCCATGCATCAAAAGCTCCAGATCTGAATCTTCCTGCTGACACTTTCGTAGCTGTTATTCGTTCCACTCTTCCGCTGGTGTTATTGTCGTTAGACGGACGTCTATAATGGTCTCTTTTCTCTCAGCTTTTGAGCAGTGTTTACATTCCAGGCTACATGGTCGGCGAGACATGGCATCAGCATTACCGTGGACACTTCCCTTGCGGTGCTCAATAGCGAAGTCATAACTTTGCAGTATCTCGGTCCACCGAGCTAGCAGTCCTTCTGGATTCTTAAACTGTAGTAGCCACTTCAGCGCTGCATGGTCCGTTCGAACTCGGAAACGTTGCCCATAGAGGTACTTGTGGAAATGTTTGACGCACTCCACCAACGCTAGTAGTTCTCTCCGAGTTACGCAGTAGTTCCTTTCTGGTTTTCCAATCGAACGGCTATAGTAGGCAACCACCTTCTCCTGCCCATCATTTACCTGCGAGAGTACGCCTCCTATGGCATAACCACTCGCATCCGTATCCAAAATAAACGTTGCACCTGGAACGGGATACGCTAGCATAGGTGCAGTACATAGTCGTTCCTTCAGAGTCTGGAAAGCCTCCTCCTGCTCCTTGTTCCACTCGAAGGCTCTATATTTCCTAGTGAGCTCGTGGAGGCAACGCTGGCGAAATTCGGAACAAATCGGCGGTAGTAGGTGCATAGCCCAAGAAATCTTCGTAGTTCGTGCAGGTTCCTAGGTCTTGGCCAATCCTTTACTGCTTCTATCTTTTCCTTCGCAGTACAGACGCCCTCCGTTGTCACCTTGTGCCCTAAGTAGTTCACCTCCTTCCTGAACAGTGAGCACTTTTTAGGACTTAGCTTCAGATAGCGCCAGCTATCCTCTGGAAAACTTCTTACAAATTGTTCTGGTGTTCCTCAAAGCTTTTACCCAATACGATAATGTCGTCAAGATACACCAAACATGTTTTCCAATGCAGTCCTTTGAGCACATGGTCCATAAGTCGTTCAAAAGTGGCTGGAGCGTTTCATAATCCAAAGGGCATCACCGTGAATTGCCACAGACCGTCTCCAACGCTGAAAGCTGTCTTCGCCTTATCCTCGTCACTTACCTCCACTTGCCAATAACCGCTCTTAAGGTCGAGTGTTGAGAACCACTTTGTTCCAGTCAACGAGTCCAGAGTGTCATCGACCCTAGGAAGAGGATAGCTGTCCTTTTTCATCACATCGTTTAGTTTCCGGTAGTCTACGCAGAACCGCATTTGACCATCCTACTTCTTCACAAGTACTACCGGCGAACTCCATGGACTCGCTGATGGTTCAATCACACCACTCTCGCTCATTTCTTTTATGAATTGGCTAACAGTTTCACGTTTGGCAAGTGGAATACTCCGAGGAGCTTGACGGATTGGCCTTGCATCGCCAGTATCAATGCGATGTTTCACAACGTTAGTCCTGCCTGGTTTGTCGCCATCCTTATCGAATATGTTGGAGTATTTCGGAGAAGGTCCTTAGCCTTGTGCTGATATTTTTCTTCCAACCCTTCCGTCCATGCATTAATGCCTTCCGCAATGTCATTCTCGCCAATGGAATCGCTTTCAGGTAACTTTTCGCAGTTGAAGATTGCCTCTACCTCTCGACATTGCCCCCGTACAGTTCCTCTTCCGAGTTTGACTGGTGATTTGAACTCATTGAGCACTCGAACTGGGATGCGTCCATCCTTTTGCGTCTTAGCCAGGGGTTTACCAATAAGTACGTCCGGTGTAGAATTTTGTGTTGCTTCAACAACCCACAATTTATTTGCCCCACAATCTCCATCAAACTTTGACCACACAACTGCTTCTGACTGCGGTGGAATCTGCTCGCTTTCCTCTAGGATCACTCGCTTGCTGCTGTACGGACCATCATACCCAAACCGAAGGGGCACTTCCATGTTGTTATACGTCATAATCCTGAGGGTCAATTCCCGTTCTGCGTTATCGTGAAATGAAGTGAAAAGTATAAAATTAACACCGAAATAAATGCGGTGTGAAGGTGTTATTTTTATCACTTCACGATAACGCAGAACGGGAATTGACCCTCTGTTCTTCATGTTGATCTGCATACCTTGATCAAGCAAGAAGTCTAATCCAATCATGACTTCATCCATAATCGGCGCGACTATGAACTTGTGTAACACCGTCATATTCCCTATTGCGACTTTGCATGTCACCTCTCCTACAACTTGGGTGTCCTCACCAGTTGCTGTCCTCAACCTTGCTTCAGGTAATGGCCTTACCTCTTTAGTGACCAAATCAGATCGAATGATGGAATTTGATGCGTCCGTATCCACAGTTAGTACTCGCTCATGTCCGTCCACATATCCACCAACAGTAACGTTGCTCGCTTTTCTGCCAATTCGCGAGACGGAGATTATGGGGCATTCAATTGCCGGAGCCAGCGCGCGCCCCTTGCTTCTGACTCCTTTTAGTTTAACGACTGATTGGAGTTGGATTCGTCTCCTTCAGCCCTGCGTTTGCGTCCTGCTGAATTGTTGAGCGCACTGGAACTTGCGCTGCAATCGTGGGCGAAGTGGCCTGGCTTTCCACATTTAAAACATTTGCCAGAGCCATGCTTTTTCTCGCCCTGCAGTTGGATAATCTTCTTCAGCATTTCATTTGTTTCGTCCGGTGTTTCCACTTCCCCGCGATGTGCTTTGTAGGCTGGTCTACTTAGGAGCGCCGCCGTTTCACGCGTCTGAGCATACGAGACAGTTTCAGCAAATGTTGGCTTTGGATTCGCGTACGTCTCTCGCTTGGTATACACGTCCCGCATTCCGTTGATGAACCCCTGGATTTTTACTCTTTCGAGGTGCTCACCAGATGCATCTCCAATTGCAAAATGAGCCAACCTTTCAACCACGGAGGCGAACTCCTGTAGAGTCTAGTTGGATTTCTGGCAGAAATTCTCCAGCTCCATCTGGTAGATCTGTCGCCTGTGCTCGCTACCATAGCGTCTTTCCACGGCCCCCATCAATGCATCATAATTGTTCCTTTCACAGTCGGGAATAGTCTGCAAGTTTTCCGCTGCAGGTCCTTTTAATGCCACGAACAGAGCAACGGATTTATCCTCCATACTCCAACGATTTGCTGTAGCTGTATTCTCCAACTGGAGCTTAAAGACCTGGAAAGGAATCGTGCCGTCAAAAGATGGAGTTTTTACCTTGGGAGCGTTCGTCGAAGCGGCTGGACGATTCAACCGCAAGTCTCGGCGTCGACCTTCTAACTCGCCCATCTTAGCCTCGACTTTGTCCTCTCTCTCTTCGATATTTTCCTGTATTTGTACAATCTTTGCATCCTGTGCTTCCAGTTGGGATGACATCTGTGCTGATACCGCTGCTGATATACGTGTCTCCAGCGCTTGTATCTGCGATGAAACTTCTGATGACAGCTGCGACCTTTGTGCTTCAAGCTGTGTTTGCATCTGTGGCGACAGCTGTGATGACATCTGTGACATGGCAGCCAATATCGTGGTCGTGTCCATAGCTGTTGATGAACTTGGAGACTTTTGCTGCTCTTCAACCTTCCCGGAAGTCTGCCGCACAACCTTCGACGAACAAGCGGCCTCATCCTTCTGTTCATCGTTTGCGGATGCATCGTCGAGTTTACCCTGGAAGTCGTATTTGTCCACGTCGATGCCTTCTGCTTCCATAGCCTCTCGCAACCGGGATATCAATTCCACTTTTCTTCCGGAGGTGGCCAAATTACGCTTCTCCAACTCCTATTTGAGTTCCTCAATCTTTAAGTCCTGAATTTTTGTCATTTTCAAAAGTTTATCCTTCGGGATTTATTTAACAATCCCACTTCTGACACCTATTGTTACGATTATCCTCGAAACCTTGCATGAACGAAAGACACAAGATCACGTAAGAACAAGAGAGTGAAAAAGTCGATTTTTTTAGCGGGTTCTACGCCATCTTGTTTCACTGGAAACGAGCGAAAAGTAAACAAAGCAAAGAAAACAACGAAAACCAAAATTAGCCAAAATTATTGTCAGCCACTTTAAACGCACAATTTAGGTAAAATGATGCAACAAAATGCTTTAAAATGTGTTGTCATGTTGAATTAACTCTTCTTTACTTGAATAAAATTGTAAAATAGTGGTGCTTGTGATGTAAACAAACGCTCAGCTGACGAACCCGCTTTCGCAAACTTTTTTCTCAAAACCAGTTACAAATACAACGTCGCGTTCTTACGTGATCTTGTATTTTTGGTTCATGGAAACCTTGAGGGATTTCCCAAATATCCTACGGCTCGTATCGCTGGATTGTTAAATAAATGCTAACGATGACCAAATTGTAGTACAATTAACTTTATTGTACAACAAACAATTTACAATACTTGCTAATACAGTAAAAACACTTTACAATACTTGTTAAAGCAATAACAACGCTTTACTAAACTTGTTAACACAATTAAACTTATAGCTTGCTTATTCGCAACTCACTTCTCTGCTCACTTTACTTGTAGCTTGCTGACTTGTATCTAACTCACTTCGCTGTGGCGGCGCCCTTATATACCTGCGCTCGTACTTATGGCAACTATAGAACGTTCTGAAGTTTATCGCTCATTCTCTTTCTCTCGCTGTTCGCAGTGTTCATCCAACTTGACGTTTCTCTTTGTGGAACATTCTACGTCATTCCTCGAACATTCTGCCTATTTCTCGTTGTTCGCTTCGCGTTGCCGCAGTATTGGTCACACTGCCCTCCACCTAACACACTTGCTGTTCCAAACGCTGCAAGCCTTTCCAAGTGGACCACCTTCATCTTGATTCTTGGTCTCCCAACGGTCTTGGTTCGATACACTACGTCATTCAGCCGTTTGACGACCTTATACGGACCTTCCCAGTTGCATTATAGTTTTGGGGACAAACCTTTTTTCCGTTGTGGATTGTACAGCAACACTAAGTCTCCCTTTTGGAAACCCTCGGAGTTCATTGCCTTATCATACCCGGCCTTCATCTTGTCAGTGATAATTTGAGTTCGCTGTCTCACATGAGCATGTATTTCTCTTAACTCCTCTTCTAGGATGTTAGACGTCTCTTTCCCAATTCTCCTTGCATCGCCAGTTACTTCAAACTTCAGGTCACTAGGCAAACGGAGCTCACTGCCGAAGATTACCCTTGCAGGAGTTTTACCCGTTGTTTCATGCACTGCTGACCGGGATCCCATCAGGAACAGGGGTATGCGGATATCCCAATCTTTCTGAGTTTTGTCCACGACCTTCCGCAAATGCTCTTCCAGGGATCGGTTGAACCGTTCCACCATGCCATCTGATTGCGGATGAAGAGCCGTTGTTCGAGTTTTCCGGATACCCAGTATCTGGCACATCTCTTGGAACACCGCCGATTCAAAATTTCTTCCCTGGTCAGAGTGCAGCTCTATAGGTACACCGTATCTCGCAACCCAATTGTAGGTGAATACCTACTGTTTTAGCTTCCTGGTTTGGAATCGGGTATACCTCTGGCCATTTGCTAAAGTAGTCCCTAACCACAAGGACGTATTTGTTTCCCTGTGCGCTCATAGGAAATGGACCGGCTACATCCACTCTGCGACCGATTGCCGACAACCAACCCATGATTCCCATGTGCCCTCCACTAGGACCATTGTGGAAATCCTTGAGTACATCCGGAATTCTTACCCTTGGAACTACTATCAGTTTGCGGGAGCACTGGCCATATTCGCTTTCCCATACCCTATGCAAACAGCCAGATATTAATTTTAAGCTGTTCCATTGTGCCTAGTACGCTTTTGCGATGGGGCTTTCCGCTGCCATTTGCTCCTTAGTTGGCCTTCTGTTCACCTCCAGTCCATGCATCAAAAGCTCCAGATCTGAATCTTCCTGCTGACACTTTCGTAGCTGTTATTCGTTCCACTCTTCCGCTGGTGTTATTGTCGTTAGACGGACGTCTATAATGGTCTCTTTTCTCTCAGCTTTTGAGCAGTGTTTACATTCCAGGCTACATGGTCGGCGAGACATGGCATCAGCATTACCGTGGACACTTCCCTTGCGGTGCTCAATAGCGAAGTCATAACTTTGCAGTATCTCGGTCCACCGAGCTAGCAGTCCTTCTGGATTCTTAAACTGTAGTAGCCACTTCAGCGCTGCATGGTCCGTTCGAACTCGGAAACGTTGCCCATAGAGGTACTTGTGGAAATGTTTGACGCACTCCACCAACGCTAGTAGTTCTCTCCGAGTTACGCAGTAGTTCCTTTCTGGTTTTCCAATCGAACGGCTATAGTAGGCAACCACCTTCTCCTGCCCATCATTTACCTGCGAGAGTACGCCTCCTATGGCATAACCACTCGCATCCGTATCCAAAATAAACGTTGCACCTGGAACGGGATACGCTAGCATAGGTGCAGTACATAGTCGTTCCTTCAGAGTCTGGAAAGCCTCCTCCTGCTCCTTGTTCCACTCGAAGGCTCTATATTTCCTAGTGAGCTCGTGGAGGCAACGCTGGCGAAATTCGGAACAAATCGGCGGTAGTAGGTGCATAGCCCAAGAAATCTTCGTAGTTCGTGCAGGTTCCTAGGTCTTGGCCAATCCTTTACTGCTTCTATCTTTTCCTTCGCAGTACAGACGCCCTCCGTTGTCACCTTGTGCCCTAAGTAGTTCACCTCCTTCCTGAACAGTGAGCACTTTTTAGGACTTAGCTTCAGATAGCGCCAGCTATCCTCTGGAAAACTTCTTACAAATTGTTCTGGTGTTCCTCAAAGCTTTTACCCAATACGATAATGTCGTCAAGATACACCAAACATGTTTTCCAATGCAGTCCTTTGAGCACATGGTCCATAAGTCGTTCAAAAGTGGCTGGAGCGTTTCATAATCCAAAGGGCATCACCGTGAATTGCCACAGACCGTCTCCAACGCTGAAAGCTGTCTTCGCCTTATCCTCGTCACTTACCTCCACTTGCCAATAACCGCTCTTAAGGTCGAGTGTTGAGAACCACTTTGTTCCAGTCAACGAGTCCAGAGTGTCATCGA
>NW_023466957.1:0-1515 GCF_013731165.1 Rhagoletis pomonella
ATTTCTTTAAATGAAATTAATTGCTGCTATATGTATGTATGTACATATGTAGGCATATACTAAATGTGAGCAAACAACATTTTTCTTGCATAGTCTTCTGTTCTCTTTTCACTGCAAGTTAAATTATTTTAGTATCTATTGCGAAATTTTAAACAGACAAGACTAAAAAGTATAAAATAAGTTAAAAAAAAACTTTTTAATGTACCACGCTTTTATAAATGGACTAAAATTAGAAAATAATATTTCTCAGTCCCATAGAACTTTTTTTGATAACTTTTGATTTTGAAATTTTAGCAAAAGTCATTATAAACAATTTATGAGATTGAAAATGAAAAGCGTGGGGCGCATGTAATAGGCCTGATTTTAAATTGAAGAGTAATATATGTATGTATGTGGGTATATTAATAACGACCGCTTAAAATCGATCTCAAATTTGTACTTTCGCTGTAGAAATTTTAGGTCTATGTTATGTATGTAGTTTGAATATTGTCAATTAAATCTAATGCTTTGTATTGCATGCGCTCCACGTTTTTCGTTTTCAATCTCATAAATTGTTTATAATGACTTTTGCTAAAATTTCAAAATCAAAAGTTATCAAAACAAATTCTATGGGACTGAGATATATTATTATTACAACGCTTTTATCAACTTGCAATGTTGTATGTCCAGACCACCATTTATACTAGCTGCATTTTTTTGTAAGCGAGCGACAAAAGAACGCTCAACTCGGGTAAAATTTCCTTTAGCTACTTGAGCAACCCTGTTGGTAGCTGGCAAGAAAATGTGATTGGTTTAACGGAATTTACATACAAAAACCAATTTAAATGAGTAATTACGCGAGGTATTTGCGTAATATATATACTCTTTTAAAATATAAGTCACGTATAAAAGGAAGCAAAAATTTCCCTCTCCACTTTTCCATTAACAATTCACAATAGAGCAGTTTTTTCACTTACCAACACTAGCCTTCAGGTCGCGTATTTTTTAACCGACCTGGCTGAGCTCGGATAAGTAGCCGAGTTTGTGTTGTTGCTTTGCGTGTATTTCGTCATTTAAGCGAGTGTTCTTTTGTAGATCGGTTGCAAAAGAATGCACCTACTATAAATGTAGCAAAGCTATTTATGGAAAATTCTAGATATCAACCTAGTCTACACCTTTCCCAACAGTATTTCAGAAAAACACAAATGTATTTCAGAAAAGGCCAAACGTATTTCAGAAAACCTCAAATGTATTTCAGAAAAGCGCAAACGTATTTCAGAAAAACACAAATGTATTTCAGAAAAACGCAATTGTATTTCAGAAAAGGCCAAATGTATTTCAGAAAACCTCAAATGTATTTCAGAAAAACGCAAATGTATTTCAGAAAAGGTCAAATGTATTTCAGAAAACCTCAAATGTATTTCAGAAAAACACAAATGTATTTCAGAAAAGGGCAAATGTATTTCAGAAAAGCACAAATGTATTTCAGAAAAGCATAGCTGTATTCTAAAAATATTTTTCTGAAATACATTTGCG
>NW_023466957.1:1615-3618 GCF_013731165.1 Rhagoletis pomonella
TTTTTCTGAAATACATTTGCGCTTTTCTGAAATACATTTGAGATTTTCTGAAATACATTTGCGTTTTTCTGAAATACATTTGAGCTTTTCTGAAATACATTTGGGTTTTTCTGAAATACATTTGAGATTTTCTGAAATACATTTGAGGTTTTCTGAAACACATTTGGCCTTTTCTGAAATACATTTGTGTTTTTCTGAAATACTGTTGGAAAAGGTGTAGATATCCACCTCGTTGTAGGCATCATATCAAGGAGATACAATTAGAAGACTCTAGATGTCACCCCGCCAGAAGAAGTTAAATATTGCGCCTAAATATATGCACTATTTATATACGTCACAGCGGAAATGGACGACACGCCATTTCTTCAAATGAAATAAACTGCTGCTATATGTATGTATGTACATTAGACTGCATCACTCCCCATACAAAAAAAAAAATCGGTACTATTTTTCCATTGGAATTATAAAATATATTATTTTTAAGACTGATTGCGCTGGACCGATTTGAAAATACCTCCAAAAATGGAGTTTTTTATGAATAAAAATAGTTTCTTAAAGATTTTTTTTGAAAAAGTCCCCTCAAATGACAGCGGTTTAAGCTTAAAAAATTTGCAGAAAAATATAAAAAAAATTAAAAAAAAATATGAACGGAATCGTAATGATGAGATTTTTGATGCTGTTTTTAAACTTTTTTTAAAGATTGGTATAAGAAAAACTTGAATAACTGAACCTAAACTCTTCCGACTTAGACTTAAGAGGTGTTACTGGAAAGGTATTTTCTCACCCTTTTATTTATTTGCTAATAAACTCATTCAAAGGATGGAAGAGAAAGGTAGGATGAACGAACGTCATTCAAAGTTGAATTAAGATGTGTTGGTATTCGAAAAAAACAAGATGGGACACGAATGACGTTTTTTCGGCCAGAAATAAAAACAGTGTGAAAATACCTTTCTACTGAGATCCCATAAGTCTAAATCAGAACATTTTTGCCCCAGTTATTCAAGTTTTTCGTAAACCAATATTTGAAAAATGTAAAAAACAGCTTCAAAAATCTCATTCTTACGATTCCGTTGAAAATATTTTTAAATATTTTTATGCAGATTTTTTAAGCTTAATCTAGTTTGTGATCTGAGGGGACTTTTTTCAAAAAGTTCTTTAAGAAACTATTTTTATTCATAAAAAACTTAATTTTTGGAGGTATTTTCAAATCGGTCCAGCTCGCTTAAATCTTAATATTTTTCCGAAATATTTTGGTGGACGTCTTAAAATGAAATAAATTTTGTAATCCCGGTGGAAAAACCGCAACTTTTTTTGGCTGTGGATCAACATCACTGCTTTCTCTAATATCTTGGTCATCGTCATCATCATCAGAAAGGTCGATAATTTCGTCCAACAGATATTCTGGAATTTCATCTTTGTTTTCCCCTTCTTCCTCTTTTTCCTCGTCTTCCTCTTCTTCAAAGGTGTTGTTATACCACCAACAAATTTCAGCGAGTATTGCATCTGGAGATTTCTTTCCTCTGTACCTGAAACGAAAATAGTTTTCAATCGTTAACATGTTTAAATTGTGCACTCTGACAAAGATATTAGAAAAATCTAGCAATTCAAAATATGTACACTCTATAGTTACCTTATTTCAAATGGAAGCGCAGTTTGGTGATAACGTTCGCCTTGCTCATCAGATTCAGTTGGCAATTGTTGAGCGAGTTGATCAAGATGCTGATGCAAGAGATGAATTTTGTACGCCATATTAACCCCAATTTCATCGGATTGCCTGTAGTTGTCTTTGCGTTCTTTACCCAAAAGTCCTTTAATGACTGCTTTCAATGCGAGCCATGCATTTAATTCTCGGTCTGTCAGAACTTGGTCAAAATCTTAACAACCCCTTCCTGAATTTTGGCGTTACTTAGTCTTGGGAAAATGTCTTTTAAGCGGTTGAATACTGCTTGAAGGGGAAGACAAAGATGAAATTCCAGAATATCTGTTGGACGAAATTATCGACC
>NW_023466957.1:3718-7049 GCF_013731165.1 Rhagoletis pomonella
CCATTACCACAACGAGATATGTTTGACGTTCATATTTTTAAATATTTGACGTTTGCTTATGTATGATTTTATAAATACAGTTGCGAACATTGATATACAGACAGATAAAAGGAAGGTACCAAGCGGAATTTCATTATGAATTCTGAATATTATTGGCTTCTTATTCGTGGTAAATATGTATGTATAATATATGGTTTGGAAAGTGTAAAGAATGGTACCATATTCCGAATCATTTTCCCGAATTTAAGACAAATTATCAAAACGGTAAAAAACATTTGCGGAAAGAAAAATTTTTGTAGAACTCTCTTATTTATAGGAGGGAACCAAAAATCCAATCGTGGGCCTTTGGCATATCATGAATACGAACTGAGTTCTAGAGGATGTTCGGTGCAATGTTATCGAAGCAGAACCATTACCGAAATTTATAAATTTTTGGTCGCAGCGCGTAAATGACTTATAGAAAGCGGAGAAGACTCTGCATGATATTACTATAAAACATTTCTTCTAAATTTTTAGTTTTTAAAATAATATTTTCTTAATTTATTACAACCAAAGTTATGTAAATATGTATTACTAATTTTCCTCCCAAACTAACAAAAATATAAAAATCCCTAAAAATACGAAAATACATATTTTTATGATAGGCTAGATTTCAATGTCCTCAACTGTATATTGAAAACACAAATGTCATTTGACTTATGGCATGTGAATTTGTGGTTGCCACATCCAACAAATTGTACTTATTGATCAATATTATTGAAGATTTAACTTAAATCTACTGCCTTTCGAGATTTAATTTTATATGGTAAATCTCAAAAGATTTAACGTCAAATCTCGTCATAGGGCTAAATCCTCATTAAATCTCACAATGGAGACATAGTATTATAGATCAAACAGAAAGCAAAAAAGACTTAGTTTTGTGGAAAATATGTTCAAAAAGCATGAAAAAAATTTCCAACATTTTGCTTCATAAGCACTACAAAAATTTTCTAAATCAATTTTTTTTTTTTAATTTCAATTGTTGCGCAGTTCTCTAGCAATAATTTGGTTTTAACAGATTGAAAAAATATCAATTAGTCGACGAGTTATAGCCAAAAAACCATATAAACAATATGCTGAAAATCGGCATTTGACTGCAAAGTTCGAAGGTCGATTAAACAAAATTTGAACTAACATAAACAAACGCCGCGATACGGGTCTTCTAATTTAGTCTCTATTTTCACCCCTCACCCTCAGAATCGACCTAACTTTTGCTAACCTGAATTTGTTCCACAGTGTAATTCAACTTGCAGTGAAAAGAGAACAAAAGACTATGCAAGCAAAATGTTGTTTGCTCACATTTAGTATATGCCTACATATGTACATACATACATATAGCAGCAATTAATTTCATTTAAAGAAATGGCGTGTCGTCCATTTCCGCTGTAGTGCATATTTTTAACTTCTTCTGGCGAGGCGACATCTATCTCTAGAGTTTTTCTAACTGTATGTCTTTGATATGATACCTACGACGAGGTTGATATCTAGTATGGTTAATGTGACCAACCGTACTTCTTACGGAAGTACAGTACTTCTTTTTTCGCTCTTGTACTTCGTACTTCGAAGTACAGTCAAATGTACTTCTTTGCGATATTTTGTACTTCAGGAGGGAGATTCTGTAACCAGTCAGGGATAATGTCCGGATCGCTAGGATATAAATGTGTTTGTATCAAAAAGAACGATAGCGATTCGAAAATTGTCGCTAACTGGTAACAGGATCTCCTCCCCGGTCCGTCACATGGCCTGGGCGGTAAATTCGTTCAAACCATTAAAGTCGCCGGGGACCGATGGCATCACACCTGCGAAGCTTTGCAGCTCTGAAGGTGTCGTGCAATTGGTTTGATCCTATTTATGCGAACTGCATGAGGACCGGGTACATCCCCAAGGTTTGGAAGATAGTCAGTTTTGCGTTCATCCCGAAGACCGGAAAAGGCTCTCATGTTTCCCCCGTTTTTGCTAAAAACGCTAGAGAGACTGATAGACCTGTTCATAAGAAATGCGATTACTGGTGACTGTCTTTCAAGAGCTCAACATGCTTATTGCAAGGAAAGGTCGGTGAATACCGCCCTGCATACATTGCTAAAGTGCTCAGAGGGAGCCTTCACGCATGAAGATTATGCAGTAGGGGCAGATTTGGCTCAAGGTTACCTGAACCAGGTAACTAAGAGGGCGATCAACGGCGGCTGTCGTAGAAGCCTAACATTGAGGAAAGGGTAGGAAAGGCATCGGTTGCCTTGTACCGCTGTAGGGGTGCTATCGGTAAAAGGTATGGTCTCTCGCCCAAATTAGTTCATTAGCTCTAGGAAGCCAGATTTATGCCTATATTGTTTCAAGGAGCCCTTGTCTGGTGAAACTCAATAGAGAAGGCTACACTTGTAAAACAGGAATTGACGGAGCATTAGGAACCACACCTACACTGGAGCTTAACATACATACATATGTTGAACACGGTACCTACGGATATTGCAGACAGAATTGTCGTAGCACGAACCGCTATTAGGCTAAGGGAAACCGGGTCCTTTTGTGACATAAAAAGGAAAAGAAGACGTTTCGCTGCTGCAGCAAATGTTTTTATAGGGCACTTTAAAACACGTTATCTCCCAATGGCTAGTGATGGGGATTCTGCTAGGACATTGTGCGATTGGTAATCATGCAGTGAGGCTAGGAATTTCGACTGATCCTTTTGTATCAGCTGTCAAGAGGATGATGAAGTGGAATCATCTCCACTTTCTTCTTTCTTTTAGACTGTCCAACTTTCGTGAGGCTAAGATGGAAGCATTTTGGCGGGCACTTCTGAACAAACACTGAGCTCTCAGCGATCGAAATTAGCCGCATTCGATATTTCGTAATCGGCTCGCGACGTTAACTTAGCCCAACGTAACCTGTACTTCTTTGAGCTATAAAATAGTTGGTCACATTAAGTATGGTGGTTTGGACATACAACATTGCAAGTTGATAAAAGCGTTGTAATAAAAAGAAATGGTAACCAACTTGTTAAAATGGAGTGCAAAAATAAAGCCGAAAAGGAGATGAAAGTACAACAAAATTAAAATTGCTTTCTTTAAGCTTTTTAAGAAAAATGTATTTTCGGAAATAGTACTTCTAAAGTACACTGAAATAGTTAATATAATTAAAAGTGATTAAAATGCAAATATTTATACCATCAAAAGACCTTCCAGGGGGTTTCGGGCACGAGGAATCTGAATCTGCGGATTACTTTTTACCAAAAAAAAGCCGCGGCTGCTGCGTGCAAATAAACACGAAGAAACATTGTTTAGCAATATTTTGAGAA
>NW_023466958.1:0-7048 GCF_013731165.1 Rhagoletis pomonella
AACGCGACATACTCTGTCATCCTAATGTGAAAGTTTTCATGTCACATAGCGGCTTAATGGGCAGCTCGGAGGCGGCTTATTGTGGTGTGCCCGTTGTTGCTACACCCATGTATGGCGATCAGTTTTTGAATGCGGCGGCTTTGAAGCATCGCGGCATGGGCGTAGTGCTGCACTATGAGGATATCACGGAGAATTCAGTGCTCCGATCAGTTAGGGAGGTGCTAAAGAAGCAGTAAGTTAAGTGGCACAAATGGGGAGCACAGAAATAAGTTTTTAAATTTTTTATTTTTTCAGATACATGGACAATGCCAAAGCGGTCTCATTCTCCTACAAACATCGGCCCCAAACTGCGTTGGAATCCGCCATCTGGTGGGTGGAATATGTCGCCAAAACAGAGGGCGCCCCCCTCACTAAAGCCGATGCGGTGTTTTTATCACGCTTTGTCTACCACTCAATGGATGTTTATCTATTCGTGGGCATCATTTTATTCATTACGATACTAAGTTGGAGTTTCATTTGTGGCAAAATTTGCGCGCGTCGTCCTAAAGTAGAGAAACAAAAGACTAACTAAACACAATACCACTTTTTGTGATATTTTTGTAGTTGTAAATAGATTTCCAGATTGGCGATTAGCACAAAAATTTTAAGTACAATTATTTTTGGCGTGGCATGAGTTTAGTTTATCAAATGAAGTTCAAAAGTTACATATAATAAATAGCAGTGTACGTAATTAGCGAGATTCATATGTACATAGAAAAATTAAACTATTTTAGAATGAAATTACACAACTCAGTTCAAGGATAATAAAGTACAAAATTATGATTATTTACTGCAATTTATAATTTAGTAAAATAAATGGAAAGTGATTTCAAAGATGTTAACTCAATTGCTTCCAGTATATATAGTTTTCCTGCTTCTGCTGTTCCCTGCTTGTTTTTCTTCCTACAAATAAAAAATATAAAATAAATAAAAGGAAAACATTTTATTAAAATAAAAGAAACAAAAATTCGATCCCCGAAGATTCCAACGCTTTGCTTACTCGGCCATTGCGACCATGGGAGCAGCGCGAGCAAAATGAGCCGTTGGGAACATGCTCAAGTGATTTCTGTCAAAAGAGCTTTTCAGCATGCAAGTTGGCAAGGGAGCTTTTTTCAAGTAAGACTTTCGTGTAAAACTATATCCGCACTTTTTCTGGGTTTGAGCATCATTTCTATGTGTGTCTCCTTCCATTGTGGTGGTATAAATCCCGTAATGAGGACAGCATTAAGCAAGGAAGTCAAAAGAGTGAGCTGGGAGCTTTTTTTTTAGGCTTGACTTAGCAACTGCTGTTTTTACTTCTGCTTTAGTAAATTTTTTTTATGGGTGGGTCCATTTGATGAGTACAACACAGGGTACTTATTATCATGGGCGGGGATTCAAAGTTATGCGGTGTGAATTCCGTTTTTAGATATCGCACAAATGTATTAGCATTTTCTAAATCACCCTTTGCTCATTCGTTGTTTTCCTTTCTTATTGCAGATTGTATCAGGGTGGGTCTCTTGAATTTGCTCGCTGCTTTTCAGAGAGAATATTCGAAAGTTGCAAATGCAACAAAACTGCTCAGGTATCGTCGAGTTTGAAAGTTCCGTTCGTTATTTGAGGTCACTTTTAGTTCTTTTGTAAGCTGTTTTAAAGCTGATGCCAGATAAAACGCTTGCTTCGCTTTGCGTGACATGTATTTAAGTACATATTCTAAATCTTTTTCTAAGTAATCTGCAAAGCACATTTCATGTAAGTACTGTATTCAGGCATCGCCTTCAGTTCATTCTTTGAATTGTTGACCATATAGCCTCAATTGCCTTAAAACACTTTCGGTGAGGTGGAGGAAACAGAAAGTACTCATGCTGATTGAAGTATGCTGTATTAACGTTCCATTTGATCAAATAGTCATATATTTATGAAAATTCATATATATGTACATGCTAAGTCATTGTGTTTTGATACTAGAAAACAATTTTTGTTGACGTTATCACAAGCTCGCTTTATTTAAATCATACATAAGTGCATTCCGGAGACTTTTTGAACAGAAGTTATACGAGGGTCACTAAAAAGTTCTAAGACTAACTAAAAAAAAAAAAACATGGAGAATGGAGAAAAAACGATATATTTGGGAACAAATTCCTTCATTCCTGGTCAAGTTTGGTTTGGAGGCAAACTAGTTTCGGCATTGTGCCCCATCATCAGTGGCACATTGAAGGTGGCATAACGAGGAAACCGGTTATGTCTAAAAAAAAACCAAACTTGAGAAGAGATGACGGAAATTATTTCCTAAAGAAATCAACTTTCTCCGCTGTCTGAAAATTCAATAAGGTGGCAAATCGGAACCGTCTGCGTATGGCCCACCAATTCGATGCTTAAAAAAACAATTGCTTGGCGAGGTGTGTGAAAGCTCGCTTTCCCTTGATGAAAGGCCATTTGCGATTTGCTCCATTCTTGAAAAATGGTTGCCAAACAGAATTAACTGTTATACATTGCTCTAAAATCCGTGGAGACCGCGCCTCACGAAATCGTATCGACGATCGAAAAGGGGTTGGCCGTAAGGGAACACACGCTGGGAGTCTTCAATTGTGGCTGTGTGTAATTTCCTTCTTATGGTGGGAGGCGAGGTCTTGAGTGAGTTACTACAAAATTCACTCAGTTTTGTAGACATCTGGTTTAAAGATTGTGGACTCAGCGTCAGCCTTGATGGCCAATGCCGCCCTGTAAGGTCGAGGCCACGCAATGAGGGGCATTTTTGTATGGGACCATCTCTGAGACACTACCTTTCCGATGCAAAAAGAATTATCAAAATCGGTTGACGTGGTCCAAGGTTATGCGGTAACATACATAAAAAAAATATCAAAATATTTCGACGAACTGATAACCTCCTCCTTTTTTTGGAAGTCGGTTAAAAATCAACAAAAAGCGATTATTTTTGAGCGAAAAAACAAAAATCATAAAATTATAATAGTTACCCTCGTACGGTTAGCTTGGAGCCTACATATCATTACAAGCCTTTCCAAAATCGTCTCCACTGCGATCACCAACTCGTTATTTTTTTGAGAATTCTCACCCCTCATATGCTCCTTAAACCGGAGAAAGAGATCGCTATCACTTATACACTTCTAGCTGCAAGTTAGCGATCTAACAAATTCCTTGACTTAGTCTTAATTTATCAGTCGCAGAAGAAAGCTGTGACAACTCGTACAACTTGTGTAAAAGTGTGTTTATTCAATTTATTTTATTTAATCATTTACTATATCAATTTAAAGCTGTTCATTCAACGCCTTTTAATTTTGCGTTAGTAAGTGAACTTGAAATGATCAGACAAAAAAAAAAGGAACGACATCCAATCAAACCAGTCAAATTAAAAAATAAAATAAATGGCTTTAGGTGTGAATTGAAAAACCAGGCCACTGACATTAATAAGTGCACAATTAAATACACTGGCAATCAAAAGTGAGTGCATGGTGTTTTTTTATTTAATATTTGCAATGATTTTCAAGCTAAATTTTTTTTATTTTTTGTTTCACTAGAATCGGTAAATTTTTCTAAGTTTTGTATAAAGTTTAAAAGTTTGCCTTATGTGGTTTGGATTAAAGCATGAACCATATTTTTATAAAAAATAACAACAAAATTTTAATTTGATAAACATTGCAAATATTAAACAAAAAACACCATGCACTCACTTTTGATTGCCATTGTATGTATATACAAAAATAAAGAACCGCTAATGTCTGTGTCGCCATTTTTGAATGGTGCAGTAAATATTTTATTTGAATTCTTTTCACTATCCCTTGTAGAGTAATGGTGATGTTAACATCTGGCCACCTCTTACAGCTGCTTGGGCTCTGTTGCACTTTGGTGCAAGCCAGTAACTCGCTTAAGATACTCGGTCTATTTCCTCACCCTGGCTATAGTCATTTTCGTTTCTTCCATCCCATAATGCGTGGCCTGGCTGAAAAAGGACATGATGTCACGGTGATAAGTCATTTTCCGGATGAAAACCCGCCGCAACAGTACAGGGATTTGCCGCTGACAGGTCAAAAAATTTTGACGAATTCTATAGAATTGAAGGTGAGTGAAATTTATGAAAAAATGATGCGACTTGAATAATTACTTACACTGAGAGAAAAATCAACCAAAAATGGGTTAATACTACCAAATTCAAACTTGAAAAGGAATCAACGTGACTTTTGGTTAATATTAACAATGCCTTGGTTGATGTTTTCAACAATGATTTGGTAATAATTACCCCAATTTTGTTTAACTAAGCTTTTGGTTGGCAATTTTTCGTTTGAATAAGTTTATGTTCTGCACTTTACAGATGCTTTTTCATAATTCGGAGATACAAAACAAAAATGTATATTGATTTTAAAATGTTGCTACAGCCGCTTTATAAATTTGTCTTCAAATGTTCAGCTTAAATCAATTTTCTTCGCCGTTTGATTTGGTTCTGAACTTCACAGAGGCTTTTTCGTAATTAAGAAAAACCAAAAACAAAAAAAAAAAATCAAATTACATATCGCGCTGACGGCATTCGTACTGATGGAAACCAACAAATAACAGCCAGCACCTCTGCTCGTTGAGTCACTACCATAGATACGAATTTGTTCTTAAATGTTCAACTTGAATCACATTTCTTATTGACCATGAAAAAATCAAAGCATAACTTGGTTGAAAAAACCATTGTGCTTTTGGCTCAGTGTACGGTATCACTTACATACATAGTTACTAATACTGTAAAGTGTTGAAGTGTTTACTTTTGGGTTAAGAGTTGAATTGCTTTACATGAGATACTGTGTATTTGTTTGTTGCTGCTTTTATAATCGTTCAATAGTTGTCCTCAAGATAAACTAACGGCATGCCTTCATCCAACGTGCGAGAGAGGCACACTTAGACCCAGCGGTTACGTTGTGATACCAATTGAGAGCTCGAATTCGAACCCGTCCGTTCACCTAGAAGTAAAACCAGTTGGTTAGGTTCATAAAGCGCGAGAATTCGTGAATTCCTGCTTCACTTGGATCGGGGAGACAGACAAAAATGTGGTGGTGGAATGAGCGCTTCTCGCCCACATGAGGGCGGTTCTTCCGACCATCTTTTGTTTGCAATCTCAACGAAGTATGCCCTGAGTCATATTTTACAGGTTGATATGGGTATGCCCGCTGCAAGAGAGGAGTTGACGTCAGACAGCAAGCTCGTCCGTCGCACAAGTTCTTTGAACGTCCCTGTGGCCTGGCATCCACACGATGTGAGTAGTAGATTTTGAAGCTAGATCGTACGTTTCCTGCATTCTATCGCAGTTATAGATGAGCTCTTGCAGCAATGCCGAGACCTGATAGCCGCTTGGCTATCAAATTAAATAGAGACTGAAGGCAGATTAAGAGAAGATTCGATAAGCCAGAGTGCCGCCTTTTTTATAGTCACGAGTTTTGCTTGGAAGACACTGCAGTGGTCTGGTAGCCTAAAGCAGAGATCCAGTGAGAGGTCCTTCGAGTGTATCTCACTCCTTACTCTTAGATTTAGTTTGGAGCCATCCGTGTAGATGGCTGTGGAGTTATCTTGCAGGCCCAGACCGAGACGTCTTTTCAGTCCTTCCTCGAAGGGATACGAGTGGAGTTATTATCGAGCTCCATAGACATATACGTTAAAAGTGCCACAGCTAAAATTCCTTTACGACTCAGGGCGTCTAACAGGCTGCGAATAACTTGCACAGGTCACGCCACGATCCTCGAGAGAGTGGGGGTGGAGTACATAAGCTGTGACTATCAAGTCACGGAAACTGACTTCAATCGGAATTTCGATGTCCATTATCCAGACAGAAATGGCTGGGAACTTTGTATTGCACTTAGCGATGACGAAATATTCATTTTAACGGACGGCTCCAAAATGGATATCGGAACAGGATCAGGAGTCTTCTCTCATTAGTTATCTCTTAGAGAGTGTTATAGACTCCCGGATAACTATCCGTCCAGCACTCCCTTTGTGAGTGTCCAGCACTCCGAAGAAAACGTCTCAAGTTGCTTGGGGATCATTTCCTCGAGAGCCTGGATACCTTAGGGAAAGCTCTACTGGAAGGACTGTTAGGACCCGCCAGAGAATCGAAACGGATAGGCATGGGGAAACCCCCCTGGGCATCGCAATGGGCCTTTGTGGAACTCTTCTCAGAGCCGCCCACTTAACCTAACCTAAGCTACAACAACAACTGTTATCAATAAGTTCCTTTGCACTTAATTGCAGGCCTTTGAAGACCAACCTTTCTACAACTTCTATTTGGAACTCCTTATGATCCACGAGTGGGGGAAGGATGCCTGCAATCAAACATTACATTCGGGTGCTTTGGCACAGGTGTTACGACAGAGGCAACATTTCGATGTGATCATCATGGAGCAATTCAACAGCGATTGCATGGTGGCGGTGGCACATCAACTCAAGGCGCCATTCATAGCGTTGAGTAGGTGAGTAGAAATGCCGGCAATTTTTTTTTCTAAGCAAAAGCACAAATTGCATTTATTATAATTCACACATTACGATTTCTTCTGTTTTGCATTGTTTACACGATATTAGCTGCGCAATGTTGCCTTGGCACTACGATCGCATGGGCGTACCAATTATGCCAACGTCTATACCCGACAGCTTCATGGGACAATCGGGCTTTGGAACTCGCCTTCTCAACTGGCTCCTCTTCCATAGCGAGCGTTTACTTTATGGGTATGTGTAGCTAAAAATGTAGCTGGAACTACATATTTACTTGCAAATTGGGAGTCTTCTGTATTACTATTCCCTTCCCTAGCTTTATCACCACCTCAGATACGGATGCCATTATACGCCGAAAATTTGGTCATGACCTACCCTCCGTTGCTGAATTGGCTAAGCAAACTGCAGCGTACTTTGTGAATCAACACTTTTCAATGAGCGGCGTTATGCCACTGCCACCATCTGTCGTGGAGCTTAGCGGCGTACACATACAAAAGGCCAAGCCCCTGGATGCTGAGCTGCAAAAGTTTATCGACAATGCCGAGCATGGCGT
>NW_023466959.1:0-7048 GCF_013731165.1 Rhagoletis pomonella
GAGTGAAAGTGGCGTCGTGAAAGGAAATTTCAAAAGGCGGTCAAAGCGGTAGGGTACGATCACCAAGCGAAGATTGGCTTTAATCACATCGAAAAGTACATGGGCGAAGGAAAGTTCAAAGGCGGAAAAGTTTTGTTAGAAAAACCGAGAAATTTAGCAGAAAGTCCCGGTAGCTAGTGTGAAAGTTTCAACCCGTTAAAAAGGATTAAAACTGCGTTTTTTTTACAAATAACTGCGAAATCCTGCCTAAGTAGAGGTAAGTCTGTGCCGTGAAACCTTAGATAAACTTAAGTAATTGAACGCAATGGAATTTAAATAAATTAAAGTAAAAGTCCAGCTAAGCGATAACATTAAATTCAATTAATATAAGTTCAAATGAAATGAGATAAACTTGAAATTGAAGAAAAATAAAATTAAATTAAATTTAAATAGAATAAAAATAGAATGAAATGAACTCAAATAAAATAGAATTAATATAACTCAGAAAGAAATAAAATGTACCTACATATGTACATATGTATGTATGTATGTACGTCTATTGTGGATATAGATACATATATGCGTGTGTTTGTCGCAAAACCGAAAAAACGGCGTATGTACATATGTAAACAAATGTTAACGAAAATCCAAATGCACGTACAAACAGACGAACTAAGGCAGAGTTTCCTTTTAGGTCTTCGCCAGTCAGGGGTGTGAGAGTGGCCTCTATCTATACCAAACGCCCAGCGCCTTATACGGTGAACATAAGCCTCTACTTATGTACAAATATTATTCATAAGAACGGGTCAACAACCAGGAACGGCATGGGATTTAAACTATTTGCACAAGAAAAATAAAAAGGGATCAGATTCAGCGGACTGAGAGGGAGAAAGGGAGGCGTTTACATATACGCATACATCTATGCACCAGACCGCCAGACGTCGCGGGAATATTTTTCCACCGCTCCATCATAGCACTCCGCTGAGCGCAACATCAGTTCCAGTGCGCTCACTAGAATTTGGGTACCTGGGAGCAGAGGGGTGCACCCGCGAGGCAGCCATAACCTCAAATCTTTTAATTTTGTTGTTGAATTTTTTTGCATGAATTGAGATTAATTTAATTTTTACCCTCGGGATGTTTTTTACGTTGATACCTATTTCGATTCACTATCTTAGTTGTATTAGGCATTGGTGCTGAGTTTCCTTATTTTATTATAATTTGAATACATAGGCTTATTTTTCCTCATTTCGCGTTAGTAATGAATTATTAGTAATTTTCGCATTAGTGATTAGTGCAGTAGTTTTTTTTTGCTCACTTTATTTCTTTTTCTCACCACGTGAATTTTTGAGTTTAAGCCGGTATCCCATTTAGTTTCACCACTTTATTTTAATTTTTTAGTTTTGCGCATAGTACGATATTCAAATTATTTCTCGCTGCTAATTGAAGCACAGCCAGCGCACACTCGATGATAAGTTTTTAGGAAATGAATTCCATATGTGAGGCCCAGCTGACAGCTAGCTCAGCTCCGGGATCCAATGTGTGAGCGTTGGAAGTTATGATTATATGCATATGTATGCTAGTGACATTGCATTTCAGCTCTCCCACCTCCTAAATGCAGGCGCCTCCATCGGAATAGAGATCGGTAAGTGGTAGAGTGTAAGTTATCTACATATAAACATGGAACCAATGTTTTAACATTCAAAGCGAGGGAGAGCATAGTCATATTCAGCACTTTACTAGCAAAGAGGAATAGTTGGAACAATTTTTACATACGTGTGTGCATACGTATACTTTTCTTGTTATGAATGCAAGAGCAAAACATAATCGGATAAATGAACTGCATATGTTGTCGTTATAGAGAAGAAGATTCACACGCATATATGTATATACATACATACAGTACGTACCGTCACTGTTCAAATATTGATAGTAGTTTAGAGATAGTACAAATTACAGATATTGATTAATGAAATTTTTGAGATACTTTTATAATTAAATTTAAGAGTATAAATTAAAGATATTGATTAATGAAATGTTTGAGATACTTTTGTAATTAAATTTTAGAGTATAAATTACAGATATTGATTAATGAAATTTTTGAGTTACCTTTGTAAGTAAATTTTAGAGTGTAAATATACTTGCACGTCTTTATGAAGAAAGAAGATGGTTTGATAGATTGGATTTATCTGATTCACTAGGACATAAATGTGAATAATTAGACTAAGTCTGTTGGTGTGAGGTGTTGCACGGGAGCAACTGAGGGACAGGGGTGTGTTGACGTATTAACGATACTGACATGTGACCGGACGGACCTTAGACCTACATACGAGTGTCAGGTTTATGAGACCTTGCGGAGTAGTTGGAGTCGTGGCAAGGTCCATGGCTGCTCCTGCAATTGAGCAGATGGGGAGGGATGACTCCGCCTGACCGGACTGGCTTCTACTCATCGCTTTCCTTCTATCCTTCGCCTACACTCTCCTCCTCTATAAGGCATGAATCAATTTTATTTGTGTGGTTGCAGACGAGGTAGGTGGTAAAGACCCCCCCCGACGACGAGCTAGTCTGGGATCGCGAGCACCCTTGGAACCACCGTACCTTGCCCTGAATGCCAGCCACATAACAAGTTCCAAAGAATAAGTAACATATACACGTGCGTGAAGCTGCTGCGCTTGTTATGACAACAGCCAAGCCATCAAAAAATCCGAAAATAAAACCAAAAACGGGGCGAAAAATGGATGAAACGCGGATTAGGTCTACAAAACTACCGAAAACGGATGTGAAAATTATACGTTTTCGGCTATTTTTCTGAAAATTTTCAGATTTAATTAATTCAAGTTTGTCTGTTTGTATGCAATCTAGTCTCTCAGTTTTCGAGATATCCGTATCAAATTTGGTAGGTGGGTGTATTTTTAAATGTATTAATCATTTGTCGAAACCGAAAGAATCGGACCACTATAACATATAGCTCCCATACAACTGATTGTTCAGATATGAGATTTTTCGTTATAACTTCTCCTTTTATGCAGCTACTAACATGAAATTTTGCATTACTTGCACCCATTATCAACAGAATACTTACAGTGAAAATTACAAAGATCGGGTCACTATAACCTATAGCTCCCATACAACTGATTGTTCAGATATAACATTTTTCGTTATAACTCCTCCATTTATATAGCTAGGAACATGAAATTCCGCACTGTTTTTAATACAGAGCAACACAAAACTTTGAGTGAAAATTAAAAAGATCGGGTAACTATAACCTATAGCTCCCATACAACTGATTGTTCAGATATGAGATTTCACGTTATAATTCATCCATTTATGTAGCTAGGGCCATGAAATTTCGCGCTGTTTTCACTCATTATCAACAGAAGACTTACAGTGAAAATAACAAAGATCGCGTCACTATAACCTGCAGACCCCATACAACTGATTGTTCAGATATGAGGTCTTTTATCATAACTCCTCCATTTATGCAGCTAAGAACATGAAATTTCGCACCATTTTCACTCATTATTAACAGAATACTTAGTGAAAATAACAAGGATCGGATGACCACAACATATATCTTCCATACATCTGATTGTTCAGATATGGGATTTTACTTTAAAACTTCTTTATTTGAACAGCTAAAACCGATAAATTTCGTAAGATATTTATAAATAATAATACAAAGTCTACTGAGAAAATCATCAAAATCTATGCTGTATAAGCTTTATCTCCTATAGCACTGATTGTTCAGATACCAGTTTTTGCCATATATCTCCTTTATGTAGGAAACTAAACCCAATAAATTGTGTTACCGGTTTACATACCGATCACATAGCAGTGAGAATCACTTAGATTGGTGCCATATAAAGTATATCTTCCATACCTCTGATTGTTTAGATGCGATTTTTTATAAAAGTATGTAACTCCTCTATCGATGTATGCAGATGTATTCAAAAGCAGTAATCTGTCAAAGTAAAATTTGCAGATGTTCATGAAAGGTATGAAGCCTTCGGTATAGCCGGAGACAGCGCTGCTCTTACTTGTTTCTTTTTGCTCAGAAATGCGAATTTTTCGAATAATGACTTGTTTCTTTTTGAGTACAAACGCTTATTTTTTCCTCTCTTAATAGCAACTTTTGATGATATCGTTTATAACTGCCGCAAAAAAGCAAGGTTTTTAACGATTTTTTTTTTAATTGCAGATATTGATCTACTGAATCGATCTAGTGAACTAAACATCAGTAATTGTTTATTAATAATTAATTATTGTTTATAAACAAACAAAATTTTTTTTCAAATAGATTTTTTTCAAATTGCCACATCTTTTTTTTCTCTCAAACTTTTTTGTCTATTAGGGAATAGTATAAATTATTTTCAGTACGAGTAGCAATATGCTAAAATTCATCGTTTTCGAGTTGTGATTTTTTTTTCTGAAAATGCACGTATATGATGCTAGCAGATTTTCGTGCCAGTTGAGGACACAAAAATCGTCGCCCATTATGATAAAGTTTCCTTGCAGGAAATTTTTTGAGGTTGCCCGATCAGAGCAAAAAGTTTTTCCCAATTGGGCTCTAATTTTGGCCCAATTGGGGCCCAATTAGCAATTAGCCCAATCTACCGAAGATTTCCCCAACCAGTGCTCACAATTTGCTCAAAGTGAACATGCTTACGCAATTAAAACTGTTTTATAGATAAAATCACACATACACACATCAAAATTCTCTACGAAAAAAAAAATATTTTTTAATTTTTTTCTTGAAAAATTTTCCACATACAAATTTTTTGATAAAAAAATTAGTTTTTGAAAATATGCCATTTCAAAAAAAATGGAAAAAATCACAATGGTAGCTCTGAGTATTGCGCAATACTTAAGTATAATGTTATGGGGTGCACTCTACAATAATTTGAGTTATGAATTTTTTTTACACCGAAGTTGAGTAAAATGAGTACATTACAATTAAAAATAAAAAAATTAAATTTTGTTTAGAACTTTTTGAGTATGCAATTTTGTAGCCCATTAAATTTGAGTATAATAAAGTGGAAGTGTTAAGCTACTGCAAAATTGCGCTGATATTTAATATTGTTTATGCTCACGGCTTCTTGCACTTTTTTCTTATCGATGTAAATGCCTAAAACCGTTTCCAAAGAAAATTAAAAAAAAAAAATGATGGCAGTTTTGCAATCACTTAAAACTTGCACTTTGTTATACTAAAATTTAATGGGCTAGAAAACTGCATATTCAAAAAAATTCTAAAAAAGTTTAAAAAGTTTGTAAATTGGTAATGTACTCATTTTACTCAACTTGGGCGTAAAAAAAATTCATAACTCAAATTATTGTAGAGTGCACCCGATAACATTATACTTAAATATTGCGCAATACTCAGAGCTACCATCAGTGTTGCCATTTTAGCCGTTTTCCGGCTAGATTTAGCCGGTTGCGATAGCAAACAGCCGGAGAAATTTCGATTTAGCCGGCAGCCGATTTGTTAGCCGTTTTGCAGAAAAAATTAGCCGTTTTTAGCCGATTTTGCTATTTGCCTTGTTTTCTTAAATTTCAAATATGTATATATGTTTCCATTTTTGACTTAGCGACCCAAAATCTGTTAGAGATGGCCACTAGCCTTATCGTGGAGAAAATTTTCATGTCAGGCAGGGTTGTATGAAATTGGGCCGATGCGTTTGTGTTTGGATATAGTGCCAACAAACAGAATAAATATTTCATGTAGATATTGTGTTCCCAGATAGTCAATTCTGCCTAAATAACAAAACATAATTTTTGCCCACTCCCAAAGGTTTAAGGTAAGGTAAAAATTGATATTTTCAAGCACTATGTACACATATGTATTTTTTTAAACAAACTTTTTTGCTGAGAATTTATTTAAATTCCAAAAACCGAATGCCAACTTGAATTAAAGGAACCAACACTGAAGTGAACATTTACTGTTATAATAAATACTGAAGTGAATCAAAATGAAAATAAAAGAGCACAAATTTATATGTAAAGCAAAACTCTCTGGGAATCCTACGAGACATCTGCCGGTCATATGAAAGGTCATAAAAATGGGAGATCTGCAGTCTTTTGGCATCATATTTTACATCAGAATTGAAGGGATTTCTGAAAAATCTGACCAGTTCTTTTGTGTAACTGTGATTTTGCATCCTTTGTCAACATATGGCCTCGGTTGATGTTAACTTAAGGTCGTTGTTTTACTGCCTTAAAATTGAAGGGAAATTTTTACAGCGCTTTTTGTGTGTATTGGTTTCTATTTGAGTGTATTGAGAATCGGTCAGCCTGAAAGGGCCTTGTAGGGAAGACAATAGGTTTGTTCGTCGAAAATCCAGCGAGAATTATCACTCAAAATATCAGATAGTAAGAAAAAATGCTCCCAAATTCTCTCTAAATGCAATTTTCTGTACGAACGCAAATTTGAAGGTTTTTTTGCCAGCTAGTGTCCACGGCTGCATTTCAAACAAAAGAAATTTGTATAGAATTTTTAAAACTCTTTTAGAGGGGCAAAAAACAGGATCTACGTGTATATATCTTGTCAGTCCGACTTTCTTTAACATACGTTTCAATTTCTTTGTCGGGTTTACTATATCGACTCTGGTTGAGATTGCATTTTGATTAAGAATACAGTTTTTTTTTGCCGAATACCTTTCAAATCGTTGGAATTAACTAAATTAATTAAGTAAACAAGTATTAGCTTACATTTTTCATTTTAAAATCGCTCCAGTTTGTAAATTTTTAAATTTAACGAACTTGTTTATTCAAATTATCGTCGACAAAAAATCCAACCATGTGCCACAATCATATGTTTTTCCTAATTGCAAATTCTTGCTGGCAAAATTCTTTCCGGCTCGAATTTTTAACTTCTCTCCAAGAAATAGTCTTTTTACTCGTGATTTATGTAAATAAAACATGTGAAATTTAGTTGAAACATTTAAGCCGTTTTTAGCCGGTTTTATTTGCCAATTTAGCCGGTTCGTCCAAAAAGTTCTGGCAACACTGGCTACCATTGTGATTATTTCCAATTTTTTTTTGAAATGGCATATTTTCAAAAACTAATTTTTTTTTA
>NW_023466960.1:0-3091 GCF_013731165.1 Rhagoletis pomonella
TATTTGTGCTATATTTGCGTCCTGTGCTTCCAATTGGGATGACATCTATGCTGATACCGCTGATGATATACGTGTCTCCAGCGCTTTTATCTGCGATGAAACATCTGATGACAACTGCGACCTTTGTGCTTCCAGCTGCGATGAAATGCGTGTTTCCTGCACTTGCAGCTGGGATGAAATCTGTGACATGGCAGCCAATAACGTGTTCCTGTCCAGAGTTGTTGATTACGAAGGAGCCTTTTGCTTCCCGGATATCTGATGCACATCCTTCGACGAACATGCACCCTCATCCTTCTGTTGTCCTTTGCGGATGTATCGTCGGGTTTACCCTGGAAGTCGTATTAGTCCACGTCGATTCCTTCAGCTTCCATAGCCTCTCGCAACCGGGATAACAACTCCACTTTTCTTCCGGAGGTTGCTAAATTTCGCTTCTCCAACTCCTGTTTGAATTCTCGATCTTTAGGTCTTGAATTTTTGCCATTTTCAAAAATTTATCCTTCGGGATTTATTTAACAATCCCACTTCTGACACCAATTGTTACGATTATCCTCGAAACCTTGAGGGATTTCCCAAATATCCTCCGGCTCGTATCGCTGGATTGTTAAATAAATGCTCACGATGACCAAATTGTAGTACAATTAACTTTATTGTACAACAAATAATTTACAATACTTGCTAATACCGTAAAAACACTTAACAATACTCGTTAAAGCAATTACAACGCTTTACAAAACTTGTTAACACAATTAAATTTATAGCTTGCTTATTCGAACTCACTTTACTTGTAGCTTGGTGTCTTGTAACTCTCCAACTCCGGTGTGTCGTGGCTCTTATATACCTCCTGCGCTCGCACTCATGGCAACTCTCGAACGTTCTGAAGTTCATCGCTCATTCTCTTTCTCTCGCTGTTCGCAGTGTTAATCCAACTTGACGTTTCTCTTTGTGGAACAGTCTACGTCATTCCTTTAACATTCTGCCTATTTCTCGTTGTTCGCTTTGTGTTGCCGCAGTAATCGCCACAATATATTAAGGTACCCTACTATAAGCAACTACCATAGATACGTTTGCGTACCAAATTTCAATTTCATTTGACTTATGGTTTTGAAATTATAGCTGATAAAATTTTCCACGCCTATGGGATGTGCCACGCCCCCTTTCACAAACCCATTTATATATAAGCACCTACCATTGTTATATCTGCATACTAAATTTCAAATTCGTGGGACTTATAGTTCCGAAGTTATAGCTGATAAAATATTCCATGCCTATTGGATGTGCCATGCACTCTTTTCCAAACTCAGTTATACATACCCTAATATAAGTACCTAAAATTAAAATGGCTGCGTACGAAATTTCAAGTTCAAGCGACTTATAGCTCCGGAGTTATAGCTGATAAAACATTCCAGGTCCATGGGACGTGCCGCTCCCCCTTTTACAAACTCACTTATATATAGCCTACTATAAGCACCTACTAAAGATACGTCTGCGTACCAAATTTCAATTTCACGTGACATATGATTCCGAATTTTCCACGCCTATGGGATGTTTCACTCAGTTATATATGCCTTACTTAAAACGCCTACCGTAGATATGCCTGCACACCAAATTTCAAGTTCTTGGGACTTATGGTTCCCAAGTTATAGTTGCTAAAAGGGTCCACGCCTATGGGATGTGTCAAGCCTCTTTTTACAAACTCATGTATATAGCCTACTGCAAGCACCTACCGCAGATATGTCTGCCTACCTAATTTCAATTTCATGTGACTGATGGTTGTGAAATTATAGCTGATAAAAATTTCCACGCCTATGGGATGTGCCACCCCCTTTTACAAACCACTTAATATATACTTTACTGTAAGCACCTACCATAGTTATGTCTGCATACCAAATTTCAAGTTCATGTGGCTTATAGTTCCGGAGTTATAGCTGATAAAATATTCTTATGGGATGTGCCACGCCCACTTTTACAACCTCATTCATATACACCCTACTATAAACACCTACCATATGTATGACTGAATAAAAATTTCACGTTCATATGGCTTATAGTTTCGGATTTATAGCTGATAAAATATTCCACGCCTGTTGGATGTGCCACGCCCACTTCTACAAACTCATTATACCCGAGCGCACTTGTGCACAAGGGTATATTAATTTTGTTCACATAACGGTTGTTTGTAACAGCCAAAACGAATCGAGATAGATATAGACAAATGTATACATAAATGCTCAGAATGTATATAGAAATCGATTAAGCCATGTCTGTCTGTCCGTCCGTCTGTCCGTCAGTCCGTGTACACGATAACTCGAGCAAAAATTGAGATATCTCAACAAAATTTGGTATGTAGGTTTCTGTTAATCCAAGGTAGGTTGTTCTTGAAAATGGGCGAAATCGGACTGTAACCGCGCCCACTTCCCATATAACGGTAATTTCCAGAAATACGAAAACTGCGATATTTTAGTAACTACTGAATATAATTCACTCAAAATTGATAATTACAATAACTTTCAGACGAAAAATAAGAATATTATAAATTTTTGGTAAATGGGCGTAGCCACGCCCACTTATGGTTACATGTGTATAACTTGGTAACCGGTGCACCAATTTCTTCCAAACTTGGCATAGTTGTTGGCCTTTATACGGCATAATAAATGGCCGAAAATTTTAAAAAGCGGACAACGCCCACATCCCATATAACGGTAATTTTCAGAAATACGAAAACTGCGATATTCTAGTAACTACCGACGATTATTCACTCAAAATTTATATTTACTATAATTTTCAGACGAAAAATAACAATATTAAAAATTTTTGGAAAATGGGCGTAGGCACGCCCGCTTATGGTTACATGTGTATATCTTGGTAACCGCTGCACCGATTTCATCCAAACTTGGCACAGTTGTTGTACAGCATACCAAATGGCCGAAATTTTTAAAATCGGACAATAACCACGCCCACATCCCACATAACGGTAATTTAGAGAAATACAAAATCTTCGATAAATCAGTAAATATTAAAGCTAACTTATTCAAAATTGATGCTCGCAACAATTCTTTACCAAGAAATACGTTTATGGTTAAATTTTGGAAAA
>NW_023466960.1:3101-5003 GCF_013731165.1 Rhagoletis pomonella
CAATTCTTTACCAAGAAATACGTTTATGGTTAAATTTTGGAAAATGGCCGTGGCACCGCCCACTTATGACCACATATATGTATATCGGTAACCGTTCTATCAAACCAAACCAAACCGGTATTTTTGTTGTGCTTGACACATAAAAGCAAAACGTTGAAAATTATTGAAATTGGATTGGAATTGGTAAATTTCTTAAATGCTTGAAACTGCAATATTCCGAATTTTAAGGACGCTAATTTACTCAAAATTGATACACCCCGGCTTACCATCTAGCGGTAGGTATCGGAAAGGTGAAAAAACATATATTTAATACTTGCGCCGGGTATTTAATGTTCGGCTCCACCCGAACTTAGACTTTCTTAGTTGTTTATTTATACCTTACTATAAGCACGTCCATATGACTGTATACCAAATTTCAAGTTCATGTGACTTATAGTTTCGAAGTTATGGCTGATTAAAAATTTCACGCCTATGGGAGGTGCCACGCCCCCTTGTCGAATCCCAATTTTTTTATCCTATTATAGGCCCAGGTGTCATGGCAATACTCTGTCCAAATTTCGTTCGATTCTGTCCGGCCGGTTAGGCTGCAACCTGGCACATACATACATACATACTGCCACAAATATATAGTAGATATCTATCCTTCTCTTTTGAGAATACCCCGACCCCAGGGCCTCTTATCGTGTAATTTTTTTGTCCAAATATTCCTTACTTCCTAACTTATGTTCGGCAAGTAAATGCAATTTTCACGGTGCTGATATATGTTCCAAACATGAACCAAATCGGTCCAGCCGTTTAGTAGTTTAGTGACATTTAATGTACAGAAAACTCTATGAAATTGTGAAATCGTAACGTCTCAGCATTCTTCATTTTTCGGCAACAACAATAAAAAAGTTCAAATTTTTATGAATCGAAAAACCTTCCACACAGAAGGTAAAAAAAAAACACTTTTTACAGAATTCAAATCGGTTCAGCCGTTTGGTCAGGCATCGCGGTCATACGAAAAACACGAAAAAAACGGTCAAACGATATAGATAGTTCATTCTTTTACAAAATCCGTACAAATTTCGAGCTTTTTTAAAAATTAAAAAAAATCAATTGTAGTTTTTAGCCATTAGAAACTTGTATTTTTTTTTCGAAATTTTTACGAAAATTTGTTGAATTTTTTTTTAATTGCATAAATTTTTAAGGCAGTGGCACTCGATTGGTACATTTGTACAGATTGGTATATTTTTAAATTGGGCTATTGGTACAAAATAAAAAAATTTGAATTTTTTTTTGTAGTCAAAAGATTAGTACAATACAGCGATGTTCTATTGAAAAATTTCAGCAAATTAATTTTCGTGATTGGGATAAAGAAAGGTATTTGGGGTACGATTTGCACCAAATTTTTGCAAATACCTAATCGTGTGACACTGCCTTCAAACTTGTATTTATACGGATGTTGTTAAAGAATGAACTATAAAAAACTAACCAAAATTAAATAACAACATAAATAATAATTTAAAACTTTTGAAAATTTGGTGCGGCTATAATTTTTTCGACTACTCTACATTAGACTGCATCACCAAAAAAAGTTGCGGTTTGTGCGGTGGGACTACCAAACCTAGTATACATATTTTAAGACTTCTACCAATATATTTCGGAAAAATATTAAGATTTTCGTGAGCTGGACCGGTTTGAAAACACCCCTCCGATGACAGAACAGTTTAAGCTTAAAAAATCTACATAAAAATATTAAAAATGGTTACCAACGGAATCATGATAATGAGATTTTTGATGCTGTCTTTTAACTTTTTTCAAAGATTTGTGTAATAAAAACTTGAATAACTGCTCCAAAACTTTACCGATATAGACTTATGAGCAGGGAACGGATTTTATGGAAATTGCCTTTTTTTCTGC
>NW_023466960.1:5103-7044 GCF_013731165.1 Rhagoletis pomonella
TGAGCAGGGAACGGATTTTATGGAAATTGCCTTTTTTTCTGCTAAAGAGATAGAGTATATTCGATTAAAAATGTCCACGACTTAGTTTTCCCTGATTCCATATATACACATTTGATGTTGCCTTTTTTTGCCTTTTTTAAGATACTAGCAACCCGCCCCGGCTTCGCACGGAAATAAAATATAAGGCCTATGTCACTCACTGAAAAAATTATTAAAATCGATCCCGTAGTTTTGATTTATTCATTACTGCCCGTGGCCCGCACGCGTTACATTTGGAGTAAAACAATTCCCCTTTCTTTATACCATGAAGATTTCCTGCTATCTTTGAATATCTAAATTCATACCCTACATTTTAACATATTTACTTTTTGCATTTTTACATATTTATTTTATTTTTACAACAACAATTAATATATTCCAGAATGTCTTTATATACAACGTTCACAGCTTTCTTGTCATTAGACAATACAAACATGTTTTCTCTTGAGGTTACTCTTGAAAGAGCGACATACAGTTGGCCATGTGAAAAACAGTCAACGCTCAAATCTAAGCCTGCAACGTTGAAGGTTTGACCCTGCGATTTATTAATGGTCATTGCAAAAGATGTCTTTACCGAAAATTGTAAACGTTTAAATTGGAATGGTAAATCCGATGGTATCATAGGGATTCGGGGAATCAATACATCTTCTCCGGTACCACATCCTGTGAGTATTGTGCACTCTATTAGGAAAGTTTTCAGTGATTTTACCAGCAAACGCGTGCCATTGGAAAGTTTAGGTGGATTCAGGTTTCTTAATAAAATAACAGGACAACCTACTTTCAACACCATTTTGTGAGGAGGGAGTCCAGACGGGTTCAAAGAGTTTAGAAATTCTGTAGGAAAATGAACAGCTTCTTCCAAATCGAGAACAGTATCGACCGAGTAGTATATTTTCGTCGGCGCATTAACCTTTGAAAGAATCAAGTTATTTACTTTATCTACTTGTTCGTTAGTTGGTGACAGAATAGCTCTTTCAAGAGTATGAGATGAGATTCCCGCATAACTTCTAATGTTTCATTCGGTTGACAGCGAACAAACACACAAACAGCTTTTTTTGGAAAAAGTGCTGCTTTTGTTTAAACAATTTTGGTTAAATAAGATATGAATCAACTATTTTTTTTGATGCAGAACGAAAGTAAATATTTCAAAGTTTAACTTCAAGTAAGCTTCATTTTAATCGGTGGATTCTTTTATGATTTATGGCTGTGTAAACAAAAAATTTATGGGTTTTTACCACATTTTGTCCGATTGCCACGCCCCTTTACATATTTCTTCACATTATAATGACATAAACCTTCCTCTTCAACCAATCTATCTATTAAAAAAAACCGCATCAAAATCCGTTGCTTAGTTTTCAAGATTTAAGCATTTAAGGGGACATAGGGACAGAAAAAGTGACTTTGTTTTATAATATGTAGGGATTTGTCTTTTCTACCTTTAAAAAAGTGATTATAGCATTTAAATTTTTTTTTTAAGATTAAAAAATATACACATGCCCATGCGGCTTATAGAAGCGCAGGGACCTCTTGCCAAATTGGTGTTGTAAAAATTCAAAGCCGTTTTCTCAGCTAACTTAGGCTTGGAGACAATAAGGGGTGTGGATAAAATTGTAAAGGGCGAGGAAAATGCCCTTATTCCTGATAATATGAACGTTTCAAACGTTCCATATTTAAATTGGGCTCCACTTGTATCAACTTACGTCGAGCGCACATTTAGTACATTCAAGGCTTTTCTACGCGAAAATCGAATGAAAATGCTGCCAGAAAACTTCAAAATGCATATTGGGGTTCAATGTTACAACAACTATACAGATTAAAGTTTTATGAGTTAGAAACTCGAAAGGATAAAATAGTTTTCTCTTTTTACTTGTAATATAAACATTTCTAAAATAAATGTATTTT
>NW_023466961.1:0-7044 GCF_013731165.1 Rhagoletis pomonella
ACACGAATGCTTTTAAATTCTGCAGATTCAATCTGTTAAAGACTAACTTCTTTAGATGGTATTGAAGAGTTTACAGCAAAGGGTATGCCACCGCCGATTCTGTCCTCCCGAACTTTTCTGTAGATGTGATAATTATTTGCTAAACAGTCAATTCAGAAACAATTCAGGGGGCTACTCTGTAATTCGATGCGAAAGAGAAATGCGATGCGATAGGCAATCGGGACAGCGTATTACTTACGACGTATTTGGCTATCGCATCGCATTACAGAGTTGACCACCAGAAATTCAGCTTTGGTGTGCTTTACCGCAGAACTCCACAGGCGAACAGCGATGGCCTACCAACTGTCATTTTGACGAGCAATGTGATTGCAAGTTTTTGTGTGTGGGCACTTTGATGTCTTGAAATAAGCATTTGCCGCATGACGCCACCAGACAACATTCTCTCAATTTCGGTGTTTAAAAACATTTAAATCTTTAAAAAACTAGCTAAATAATTTCCTAAAACGTAATCATAAATTATCCAATACGGAACACATTTTTATTTTGATTTAATATCAAAATTTCATCGATGTTACCACCAGCACGCTTTCTTTCAAATGAAAATATGGCTGTCAAACTATCGAATTGCCTGCAATAGATGTCAAGCAATAAGCGCTGACATATATTGCAGCACATAAGAAATAGGCGGTCTCCATTGGAAATATATTTTGTGACATGGTTATCACGACATCAGTGTTTTCCTGTGGAGACAGGGCCTTAGGAAAGAAGTCGGAGGCAAAGCGCCGTTATTTAGCACCGAAGTAAAGATGTAATATTTGTAATCATTTTTTGCGACTTTTGGTAGATTGGTTTAAACCTTTCGCAGAACAATTTTTCAATGAAAATTACATTCCACAAATTATGAAGTATGTATGTAAGTACTTAAAGCTTTTTCAACATACCAGATTTTGTTTTATCATTTTTTCACTAAATGGAAATTGTTCCAAAAGTAAGAAATTGTTTGTGCAATTATAATGCTTATCATAATTATATATATAATTATAGTGCTTATCATACTCATATATTGACAAGTTTACGATGTTAGTCATTTTCTTCCATACACTGTATTTCCGACGATTTTATATATGAAGAAAATGGGGCAACACCCATAATTTCCTAGAATCAACAGTAAGTCCCAGTTACTTCAAACTCGCACTTTTTTATTTCAAAATTGATAAGACTACAAAACCGCATACTCCGAAGTTTTTTACGAAATCAAATTAAAATTATCTCTATTTTAACGAGAGTTTGTCTTTAAATATGTGAGTGTTGTATAGTTATGATAAGCACTATAGGTCAATGAAATTTTGTCAAATGTTTGTCATAGTTCACTATACATAATTAAAAATAAAAAAAACTCTTTCTCTAACTTTTTTAAGTTTCTTCTGTTGCAATTCTATTTTCAGTTGTGTTTTACACTTTTATAAATAATATTCCATTCGTAGTTCGCTGTCATTAAAATTAAATTAAATACCACAGATATTTTTTTTTTTATTATTATTATTTTTTTCTTGTATTATGTTTATTGAAGTGAAAGTATGCTTGTTAAGATTTGTTAATAAACCCACAACGTTTTTATGAATACTATTTTAAGAGTTTTTAAAATAAATTTTCACTTCTTGTCATGGCAGGAACTTTGGGCCTTATGCATAAAAAGTGAGCTTAAGCTCAGACTCAATTTTTGCACTGAAGGGGTGAGCTCAAGCTCAAGAATTTGTACTGAAAATCGAGTCGGAGCTTAAGCTCACTTTTTATGCATGAGGCCCTTTGTATCTCTTTCAGCATAATTATTTTGTGAGAAAGTTGCATGAATATTTTAATTATAATCCTTTTAAAAATGATAGAATTATTCATGGAAATGCGATAAATTATTTTTTTGTATATTTCCGAAACTTAATTTTCGCTGGAGTTAAATTACGCTTTTAAAGTGTTTATTTTTTGTCAGATAAGCGCTGTAACAACATCCAACATCAAGAAAATTGCCTGAACTTTTTAAGTGACCGAGTAATTTACACTTAGCTCTCTTTTTATGCGGTTTTATTTTATGCGGATTTGAATTTGTGCGGGTTTTCAAACCATTTTTTCGCTGTAGCGATTTTGCTTTTTTGAGAGGTTTTATGATTTTTTTTTCAGTGCGTAAGAGACAATGCTTCTGATAAATAATTTGTCTTTTTGTTTTTACATAATTCATGTATTTATAGTGGTATTTTTTTTGGTTAAAATACAGATACAATTTTATTTATTTCATTAATGTTCAGTTTTACATGGAATAATAAGTGTTCAAGTGAAGAAATAAATTGTATTTTTTTTTGCTTAATATTGCCTTACTGGATTTTTTATGCGGTTTTTTAGATTTTTTTATACGGAGTATCTGAATTCATGCGGTTTTTGAAAATGCTGTTTTTGTATGAAAGTAAAGAACTTTTTTATGCGGCTTTCTGAGGAACGCATGTACCGCATAAAAATCCTCCCTTAAAATCATTCGTAACGAAGTATTTTCGCATGACAAAAAAGGTTTAAAAGCTTTTTGCTTTTGAAAAAAAAGTTCTTATGTTTTCAATGTTCTTGGCAATTCTAATATTTCTTAAAAGAAGTAAAAGGATTATTCTTCCCGTGGCCATAATAAAACCCAAAATCGCTTAAAATAACAGCAACTGAGGTAAAAAATTTTTCAATCCGCAAGGTTAAGTAAAAATGTTTTTTTTCGGAGTGTTGGAAATTTTTAATTATACTTTCGTGAATTATTCGATGATAGAAACGAACTTTATTAGGTCACTGAAAAGGTTGATTTCCACTGTTGTACTACTGACACCATGTTTTTTTTATTTTTTTTACTTTGATTACATTTCTTTCACTTAGCATGGCTGCATGTTTTGCGCTACTTTGCACAGTTTTCTTTCTTATAGTATTTAATGTATACGCGACCAAAAATCAGGTTATTTGCTTATACATTTTTAAAAATGCGTTCAACAATTTTCGTTATCCAGCTACTAGAAGTGTAGCTATGTATTTTTGGAGCATCCGATGAAATATGGGGAAAAAAAATTTATGTATTTAAAAAGTAAAAATACACATTAAAATGTGTTGCAAATTTTTTTGCACTATATTAAGATCTTTCCTAAATAAACTTCAAATACCGTTATCTAGAAAACCGGAGCCAATCCGAAAAAATGGGAGACGCTATTGAATTAGAAGTCTCCAATTAAGTTAGATCATTTATCAAACCCATTGCCCAGGTTTTGGACTTACACAGTGTAATTTAAGTACTAATGAAAAATAGGTATTATTTTAGAAATTATCAAATTTTTGCAGTAGTTCGAGAAATCTTCATTCGCGCCCTTGCAGCTCAATCCATAAAACTGAATGAATTTTGTTTGTACTTATGTATATACATATAAATATGCACTCTTTATCGAAAGACACTTTCGGCGTTAAGGCTGGTATGCAGCTCCAAAGAAATCGGTCAAGAAAAATTTGCCATTATTTCGTGTGTGTGTCCAAGGAATTTTGACATTTTTGATACTTCACAGCCTGTTGCCTCACTCTTTCCTCAAGAAATAATGGAACGGGCATATATTTCTGTTGCAAACCTGGGTTGCCTTGTGCTCTTGTTTCACAAAAAAACTTTAGAAAACCGTAGTAAAAAGCGTAGCAAATTTCTTAAGAACTGCGTACTGCCTGAAGGAAATTTGACTCAAGAAAATTCATTAGCCATTTCTTGTACGTCACTTTGTATGGAATTTTAGCTTTTCTTGAGAACTGCATACAGGCCTTTAAATATGAATTTGCACAACATTTGCGTTGATTTTCACATTTTGTATATTTATGTAATTTCGCCACGCATGCAGGTGGGGAAGTCTTGCATACACATAAAGTACGTACATAGACACAGTTTTCTCGCATTACAGTGTTATCATTTGTGAATTTTCCTAAGCTCAATGTGTAAAATTTAGAAATGGGACGTTCGACTTGAGCAACGAGAATATTAAAAATGGCATGGAATAGATAAAGGCCTAGTATTCGGTAGATATTTGAATATAGAAGGATTTTCTCCTAATATTTTTTTTTTTAGTTTTTACCACGTACATTTAGAAAAATGTTTTGATTTTTGTTGTTTGCTGTAGTCGGCTGCCGCTGCTGTTACTATTAGTTGTCCTTCTGCAGCTGTTATTGTTGTTTATATAGTTTTATTGTTGCTATTGTGGTTGTTGTTGTTGTTGGAGTTCTTGGCAGTTGTTAATAAGTTGCAGTAAATTTCTTTAGTTTCCTTTTGGAAATATTGTATTATTGGTCAAGTTTCTTGGTTTTTTGACTGTTTTGTTACTATTGTTGCCTGTTGCTGATTTTGTTGTTGTTGCTGCTGCTTTATGTTTTTTATTACAATAGTTGTTGGTTTGTTTAGTTCACTTATTATTCGTATTTTGTTATTAAGTTGTAGTATTTTATTTTTATTTTTTATTATTGTTGTTGTATGGTTGAAGTTAAATAATTAGGAAAAATCGGTTGCCGGAAAAAATGGTGTTGTGTGTGTTGAAGAACCCAGCAATTGGCTTATTATGAGTTAAAAAATTTTCATGTGATAAACAAAAATGTTACTAACTGCCAGCTTGGTTGGTGACGCCATCATCGGCATCGGCATAAGCATAAGCATCGGCTTCGGCAACAGCAAACGGCAGACAGCAGCGACGGCGAATCAGCGTCAACGCCGTTGCAGTCATTAGGTAAAAGCTTGTCCATTGCACCGGAAATGCATCGACATTGGCATCAACATTGGCTACGGTTTCGTCGGCGATGGCGATAGCAGCGGCAAACGCCAACTGCAACTGCAGCGTCGTTGGCCATCGTTTTGCGGTCGGAACATGGCTTTAACGACGACTGCATGTATGCGCTACGCTTGGTCATAAACACAACTACCGATGCTTAAGATATCACCCAAAAGCCAGCAGCGGTCACTGCAATGGCAACTGCGTATTTTCCGTTGTATTTAGCGTGGCTATTGCTACGTCTGCGCCGCCGTTCCCTCTCCTTCGCCCCTGCTAACTTCTGGTATGACGAAGCAGGCGCAAAGTTGGCGGCGCCGTGCCAAGGACCCTTGTCGCGTGCAGATTGGCGTAATGCCTACCGCGTTAACCTAGCTATATCTCACCCGGCGTGGGGATTGGGTGGTATGTGCATTTCGCCGGGATAAAAGACTTAAAACTTGGATCAGGAATGGCCTTGAACATTTTTTAATTACAATTCATGCCCTATACCAAAGATCACTGCCTAAAACGCATTCTGCGAGCTGGAATTACTGAACAGAAAGTAAATAGATTTCACAGGAATACCTGTACTTACAGCTGCAGGATTTCACTACGATTATATTTTACTTATTAAAAAAAAAAAACATGACTAGATGAGAGTTCAAGCAACCTGGCACGAGTTTTTCGATCTGCTTCTAAGAAATCTTTTGCTTGCCTTGCCTTACCACAAGAGTTGTAAATTAGTGACTAGGCGACGATCTCAAATGAGTCATGGGTTGGACAGCTTTGTTCCCTACTGAAGTTCGATATTTTTCTATTCAAACAGCTTGATGACCCTGACTTCATTTGCTACGTTTACAACAAAAATTTATATTTACTTATACTAAAAACTAAAATGGAAATTCTTTGTCTTGTATTAACTCCAGAAACACTGGATCAATTTTTTACAAGATTAATATTTTTAAGATGTAATGGGTGGAGTAAATTTTTAGCCTGCGTACGTGTATACAAAGTACAGGAAAAGAAAAAACTGCATACCCAGAATTTTTCTAAAAGCACTGATTCAAGCGTTTGAAATTTCGATTTTGAAAAGTGTGTGGGAATTCTGTATGAAGTTTAAAACTTTGATGTATGTATGTGGTTTTAGTAATAAAATAAACTATAGTTATTATTACATATTAACGAGTCACCGTAGGTGAATTTCGTTCTTTAAATCTTTTAATATTTTTTTTCAACTTAGTAGACAGTTTTCACGAGTTACAGTTACGCGCAGCGATATAGACCCCTCTATAACACGCTCTCACTTTTTGGTCTGGTATGGTCTAGGAAGGTGCGGTACACGTATGCAGAGGCTTTTTAAGCCTTTCCTATATTATGTAACGGCAACAGAGTTTCAGCCTTAGAGAAATCTTTTAGCCTGAGTTTCAATCAGTCACGGTCTAAAAAAATTTTACAGCTTTTTTTTAATTTATGTGGGCGCGCATAAAGTAAAACATCTCGCTTGATATCACTGGTTAAAAAAAGTATAGAAAAGCCGATACTGGGCTGCACACATCTGAATAAGAAGAGACCGAAAGAAATTACGGTGATATCACGTAAAAACTGGGCGGTTACTATGTAATTCGATTCGAAAGAATTTTCGTCCGAAAACGGATTTTCCATACTACCTTTTCCGAATTGGAATTAAAATATTCCATTTTCGGCTCTCATTCTCGATTTACGGATATGAGCAACTATGTAATCTGAATTTGATTTTCAAAGTTACTCGAAAATCGAAAAGGTTATTCGTAAGCGCTTAAGATAAAGGATAACTTCTACTGACATAAAAAAAGTTAAAATACTGAATGTAACATAACTCAATGTAACATTTTTGGATAGTTTTACGAAATATGTATATAGATGATTTAGATCAAAAAATATTCTATTGATAGAAATACACAACATAACGCTTATTTGCTGCAAGAACGTCTCATAATCTAAATAATCAAAAACTCGAAAAAAGCTTTACAGTTTACATACGCTACCATAGTAATTATAATACTATTGTTAATCGATACAGCTAGGAAACCCAATCCCGCATAAAAATCGCAATCCCGCAAGCTTGCGGGATCGAGCTCATCAATCCCACGAATCCGCGGCATTTGCGGGACTGAAAAAAATCATATTATTTCCTCGAAACAGTTATTTTCAAAATTGATAAGTAACAAGTAATTTTTAGAAAAAAAACGACTTCAATTCTCATATAAAAATATATATAGATTAG
>NW_023466962.1:0-7043 GCF_013731165.1 Rhagoletis pomonella
ACATTACGACGTCTAACACGAATTGTGAATCCCCTAAATATGAATTAAATTACACATCAAAATTTGTGATTTCAGTGTTCGAATTATATCAAAAAACAATCGCACCCGATATATAAAACTGTAATAGTTCTAGTTTTGAAATATTCAGATGGCATAAAGACACTAAATATTTTAAAAAAATCGAGCCTTAACCGCCAAAATAACCTAAGCGACATTATTTTCAAAATTTTCTTTTTGATGCATAATTGTATCTCGATGCTCTAGTAATATTTCTGCATCAAAAACAAAATTTTGAAAAATATGTCGCTTACGTTATTTTGGCGGTTAGGGCTCGATATGTTCACTAAAATTTTATTAACTTAATGTAAAGTTTTTGTGAAGTGTTTATCGAATTTAGATAATGTAAAATTTAAACATTTTTAATATAAGATATTGAAAACTTCTAGGGTTTAGATTACTTAGAAAACTTTTGATTTTATTTCTGACACTATGTGTTGGCTATCGGCTTTACCAAATTGTAATGGCCGGAAGTATTTACAGGGTTGTATTACAAGACTGAAGGTCCTTCAAAACAGAGTTGCCATTGATCTTAATATAACATGTATAAGAGTACAATATATGGCTGGATAGATCTTGCATGACATTTTCTTAGCAAAGTATATATGTGTTCTTCTTACAGCTCGACCAACCTGACTCTTGATGACCTCGATCAACGAATTATTAACTTAAAATTAGTCTATTTCTATTTTAGCATTGCCTTTCCTTTCATGGAGTTCAATCCTTTCACTGGGCTCTAACCAATGACGCATTCGATTTGCTTTAACGACGCCGTCGTAAGGCAGTTGCGTCAACTGACTATTATCTATTATCTCGCATAACGTATCTGTCATTTCCTAATACCTTGTGAACAGCATAAGGACCTTTATACTTTGGGACAAACCTTTTATTGGTTCCAACGGCAGTATCTACATTTCGAATTACAACGAAATCACCAACATTATATTTCTCGGCATCTCTGCTATGCTTTAAAAAATAAGCCTGGCTGTAATTCAGCAACTGGCTTGCAGCAGCGCCAGACCGAAGGGTGTCAAGATCCCTACGAGTTCCGTCACCTATCTTATCCTGGAATTATTCGGATAATTCATCAATAACCTCTCCCCTTTGCTCCACGCCGAAAAGCAACATGCTAGGAGTCTGTTTTGTACTACTATGAATGGAATTGTTGGTTGCGTATTCTACCTGCAACAGCTTACCAGACCAATCAGCATGATCTATTGAATCGCTAAGCTTCCCCAACATTGTTTTAATTACCCTGATAACTCTTTCGGCCTGACCGTTGGCCTGAGGTGAGGCAACGGCAACCTTGACGTGATTTATGTTTCGTTTCATTAGGAATTCTTTAAATTCGAGCGAGGTAAAACAGGCCTCTGTCTGAGATAATCCGCCTCGGCCTACTATAATAATTAAAGTATTTTTCAAGCGCCGCAGTCACTTCACGAGGGCTTGTTGAGTTTGTCGGATATAGCTTCACGAACTATGTGAAGGAGTCAACTACCACTAAAATATGTTTTCTTTTCGATTTTATTGACGGCAGGGGACCAGAGTGGTCGATGTGCAAGGTGTCGAACGGAATCGGCTTTTTCGGAATATTGTACAAATGTCTCTGTCGGGATGGAATAGGCATGGCGTACATAATGCATTTTAGGCAATTTTTTATAAAGTGCTCTACTTTCGGACGTATACCTGGAAACCAATAGTATTGACATATTTTATCAAAAGTCTTGCCACTGCCTGATGGCCGGCTTTTTCGTGCATTAATCTTGTTACATTATTTTCTAGTTCCTCTGGAACGTATAAAACCTTTCGACCGTTTTTAGATATCTTACAAACAAGGCCGTCTACTAAGTCAAATCCCTCAACATTTTCCTTTTCTAGAAGTTCGCGTATACGCCTAATATTTTCATCACGCTCTTGTATAACTTGTATTTGAAAATCAACTTCATTCGTATCTACGGCAGCTATCTGGCAACCATGGAGGTACCACAGCGGTGTATAACTTTATAGTTATAATTTTCTAGCTCAAGGGCCCATCTTGCAATACGACTTTTTATTTGCTTCTTCTGCAAAGTCAAGGATTGAATGGAATTCCCTCCAGATATATTCTGAATCTTCGCAAAGCATAAATGATAGCGAGGGTTTCCACCTCGAAGCTGTGGTATTTAGATTCTGCAGTCGTGGTGGTTTTCGAAAAATATGCTATTGGGTGAAGTTTTCCGTCCGTCTGTCTTTGTAATAATACGGCGCCGAAGCCGGTGGCACTTGCATCACAGTGCAATTCGGTATCTCGCTCTGGATTATAAATGGCAAGCACAGGAGGTTCTATTAGCTTACTTTTTAATTCATCAAATGCTAATCTGCAATTTTCGTCGAATTTGTATCCTGTACCTTTTTTCAATAAATTAAGTAGCGGTCTAGCAACTTTGCAAACGACGGAACAAAACGTCTGAAATACGAAAGCAATCCTATGTAAGAGTGTAACTCTTTCTGATTGCTAGGTACGGGGTATTTCTCGATGTCTCTGACATGGGACTAACTCAAAGTAATACCACTGGCAGATACGGAATATCCTAGGTATTCTATTTCATAATAGCCAAACTTACATTTTGATAGATTCAACTTAAGACCCCGATAACTAATTCCTTTCAGTATCGTGTGTAAAATGATTTTATGTTCCTCAAAATTTTTTGTCGCTATTAATATGTCATCCATATACACAACTATCTTCTTTTCGTCAATTAAATCTTTAAATATATCGTTTATAAAACGTTGGAAAACGGCTGGGGCATTTTTAAGCCCAACGGCATTTTTAAATATTCGTATTGCCAACTAGGCGTTACAAATGCGGTATAGGGGACTGACTCTGGTGATATATCAACTTGATGAAACCCGCTTTTTAAATCTAGGACTGAAAACATTTCTTTACCTTCTAAATACTCTATGCAATCATCGACAAGGGATAGAGGGTAAATGTCACGAACCGTTAATTTGTTCAATCCCCGATAGTCGACACACAACCGAGTTTGCCCGTTCTTCTTCTTAACGAGCACTACAGGTGAAGCGTATGGCGAATTGCTCGATCTGATTATTCCATCAGCTTCTAAATCTCTTATAATATCCTGAACAATCTTCTTTTCCGAGAAGGGCAGACGTCTAGGCGCGCAGTGGAACGGGACGTCAGAGGTTAGATGAATCTTCATCATATATTTAAAAGGCTCAACAGGAACACTACCAGATTCAATATAAGCTTCATGAACGAGGTCACTTATTTGTGCCCTACGGTCTGGCTCTAGCTTACACTTTACGTCTAAATCTACGGCACTGCAAACAGTTTCTATATTAAATATGTCTGGTAATTCGGAATGAGTACTTTCGTTCGAACCGATTATTGCGTTCACGTCTGATACATATTCTTCTTCTTCTTTTTTGGCGCTGTAACCGCCTAAGCGATTTTGGCCGAGTTCAGCAAAGCACGCCAGTCGTTTCTCCTCTGTGCCAACTGACGCCAATTCGAAACGCCAAGTTAAGCCAAGTCCTTCTCCACCTGATCTTTCCATCGCAGTGGGAGCCTGCCTTTTCCTCTGCTACCAACAGCGGGTTCCGAGTTGAATACTTTCAGAGCTGGAGCATCGGTGTCCATTCGAACGACATGACCAAGCCAGCGGAGCCGCTGTATTTTAATTCGCTGCACTATGTCCATATCGTTGTAAAGCTCATACAGCTCATCGTTCCATCGTCTGCGGTACTCGCCGTCGCCAACGCGTAAAGGACCGTAAATCTTCCGCAAAATCTTTCTCTCAAACACCCCAAGAGCCGCCTCATCGGATGTTGTCATTGTCCATGCTTCTGCGCCATATACCAGCACGGGCATGATGAGTGACTTATAGAACGCGGTTTTCGTACGTCGAGAGAGGACTTTACTCCTGAATTGCCTACTCAGTCCAAAGTAGCACTTGTTGGCAAGAGTGATTCTACGTTGGATTTCAATGCTGACATTATTATCGGTGTTAATGCTGGTTCCCAAGTAAGCGAAATTCTCTACTTTCTCGAAATTGTAACTGTCAACAGTGACGTGGGTGCCAAGGCGCGAATGTGCTGACTGTTTGTTTGATGACAGGAGATACTTCGACTTGTCCTCGTTTACCACCAGACCCATGCGCTTTGCTTCCCTATCCAACTTGGAAAAGGCAGAACAGACTTCGCGGTTTTTGTTACCGATGATGTTGATGTCATCGGCATAAGCCAGCAATTGCACACTCTTGTAGTAAATTGTTCCTGAGCGGTTCAGTTCTGCAGCTCTTATTATCTTCTCCAACATCAGATTAAAGAAGTCACATGAAAGGGAGTCGCCCTGTCTGAAACCCCGTTTTGTGGCGAACGGCTCGGAGAGGTCTTTCTTAATTCTGACGGAGCTGGTAGTATTGCTCAACGTCATTTTACACAGCCGAATGAGTTTTGAGGGGATGCCAAAGTCAGACATAGCGGCGTATAGGCAACTCCTTTTAGTGCTGTCAATGGCGGCTTTAAAGTCGACAAATAGGTGGTGAGTGTCGATTCTTTTCTCGCGGGTCTTGTCTACCTGGTCTATGGTGGATTTTCCAGGTCTAAAGCCACACTGATAGGCCCAATCAGTTCATTGACGGTGGGCTTCAGTCTTTCACACAATATGTTTGATAAAACCTTGTAACCTATGCTTAGAAGGCTGATCCCGCGTTAGTTGGCGCGAATGGCGGGGTCACCTTTCTCGTGGATAAGGCAGAGCACACTTAAATTCCAGTCGTTGGGCATGCGTTCATCTGACCATATTCTGCACAAGAGTTGATGCATACACCTTATAAACTCCTCGCCGCCATACTTGAATAGCTCAGCAAGCAGGCTGTCAGCTCCAGCGGCTTTGTTGTTTTTCAGCCGCGTTATTGCTATACGTACCTCGTCATAGTCAGGGGGTGGAACGTCGACTCCGTCATCATCGACTGCGGGCTCTGGTTCTTGTTCTCCACAACTTTCCGTGCTGCTACCATTTAGTAGGGCGGAAAGTGGCCCTTCCATAATTTAAGTACGCTCTGGACATCAGTTACTAGGTCGCCATTATTGTTCTTACAGGAGTGCGCCCCGGTCTTTAAACCTTCCGTAAGTCACCTAACTCTCTGGTAAAATTTTCAGGCATTCCTCCTGTCGGCCAGCATTTCAAGCTCCTCGCGCTCACGTATTTCGGCCTCTCTCTTCTTGTTGCGGCAAATACGTTTCGCTTCCCTCTTCAGATCCCTATTGCGGTCCCACATAGCGCGCGTTGCGCCTGACCGCAGCGTGGCCCTGTAGGCGGCATCTTTTTTCTCTGCAGCTTCCTGACACTCCTCATCGTACCAGTTGTTCTTTCGGGCTCGCTGAAATCCGACTACTTCTTCGGCGGCGGTACTTAATGAGCGGGAAATGTGGTTCCACTGCTCGCATATGTCGGTTTGTTGAAGAGTGCTCTCTGAGAGCAGGTGTGAGAGTCGAGTAGCGAAAGCGCTGGCTGTCTGTTGTGATTGCAGCTTTTCGACGTTAAGCTTTCCTTGCATATTTGGGCGCAAATTTTTTGCTGCACAGAGGCGGGTGCGTATCTTGGCTGCAACAAGATAGTGGTCCGAGTCGATGTTTGGGACTCGGAGTGTGCGTACGTCTAAAACACTGGAAGCGTGCCTTCCGTCTATCACAACATGATCGATTTGGTTTCTCGTTTTTCGATCCGGAGACAGCCAGGTAGCTTGATGGATCTTTTTATGCTTAAACCTAGTACTGCATACTACCATGTTTCGGGCCCCGGCGAAGTCGATCAGCCTCATTCCGTTGTCGGACGTTTCGTCGTGGAGGCTGAATTTTCCGACGGTGGTTCCAAAGATCCCTTCATTGCCCACCCTGGCATTGAAGTCGCCAAGCACGATTTTGATATCATGACGGGGGCAGCGCTCGTACGTGCGCTCCAAGCGCTCATAGAAGAGATCCTTGGATGCCTCATCCTTCTCTTCCGTCGGGGAATGGGCGCAGATGAGCGAGATGTTGAAGAATCTCGCTTTGATGCGGATTGTGGCTAGACGCTCGTCCACCGGGGTGAACGACAGTACTCGGCGACGGAGTCTCTCTCCCACCACAAATCCAACTCCGAATTTGCGCTCCTTTACATGGCAGCTGTAGTAGACGTCGCAAGGCCCCAGACATTGTTTGCCTTGCCCCGTCCAACGCATTTCTTGGATGGCGGTGATGTCAGCTTTTGTCCTTACGAGGACATCAACCAGCCGGGCAGAGGCACCTTCCCGTTAAGGGTTCGGACATTCCAGGTGCATGTCCTCAAATCGTAATCCTTTAAACATTTGCCGTGGTCGTCATCATAAGGGGGGGTCTCATCCGAGGCTTTGCCTTGCTTCTTCACTGGAAGTGGTTTTTACGTGGCGGGTCCCAAGCCCAGCGCACAACCCATTGCTGGGACGGGGGTGGTTTCGCAACCAAATACACGTTTATATAGCGAGTCGCTTGCTCCAAGCAGACACCCGCTTGTAGCCGCACCTACTGGTGAACAGATGCTGCAGACTTCAGTGAGCCCTTAAACCGAATAAGTCAGAGTGGCCCCACCGAAGCTCCCTCTCTTTCTGCCGTGACCGAGATCCAAGGCTCCACTCGGATTGGTTACCGCATCTCGCACATGGGTTGCTCACGTTGCCCAGAGTGCGCGAACGAGGACGCAAGAGTCGGGATTGAGTATAGCCATGCAACTGTAACTGCATACCCAGCGCAATGACTATACCCCATTGCACTACATATTGCTCTTCTATTTTATTCGGTAGTTTGCTTTCAGCCAAAAGATTGAACTCACGTAAAGTTTTGAATAAGTCAGTCGGTGGTGAGGTGCAGATAATAAGTCACTGTTATCATATTTCAATTTACGTTTTATTAAATAAATAACAAAAACTTTAAGAAAATCACGACCGAGGATAATTGGCACGGTCATT
>NW_023466963.1:0-7040 GCF_013731165.1 Rhagoletis pomonella
TTAAATTAAATTAAATTAAATTAAATTAAATTAAATTAAATAAAATTAAACAAAATTAAATTAAATTAAATTAAATAAAATTGAGGGTAAAGAAAGAATTGGAAAAGTACTTAAAATATTGTAAATAAAGAAATGAAATGACATAAAAAGAAAAACAAAAAAAAAAAGAAAACAAAACATAAAAACGAAATACCGGGTATTTTCCGCATTCTTTATGATTGGCGATTTTTCAGGAACTTTCGAGAGATTTAGTTTTGCGGGGACATGCAAGATTTCTTGCGACTTTTCGGCATTCTTCTTTACCCTTCGCGATATCTGTATTTAACTTTTCGCAAAAAATTTCTTTGATCTTTCTGGATTTTTTAATCTTTCCGGATTTCTTCTAAATATTTTCGGGGATTTCTTAAGAAGATTCGTGAACTTTTGGTACTCTACAAGAATTTTTCGCTAAAGAACGTAAAAAATACCGATTTTCTCAACTAACAACTTGCAAAAGTTTATTAATTTATTTGCCTTTAATTATAAAACAAGGTACAGTCTGTGAAAGTAATGAAATGAAGTACATTGAAATATTTGTGGAAATAGTACAAGATACCACACCGTTTTGCCCACCGTGCAACCGCATTAGAAATTTGTTTACTTTGCAGGAATTTTACTAATATTGCAATTTGCCACAAGCGTTACCCGACGCTGCCGCCGTAGTAAAATACACATATGTACATACATAGGGCTATAAAAAAAGTAAAAACAAATAGAGGTAAAAGGCGCAACAACCGCCGAAACGTAGGGCTGAACGAGCAGGGCATACATTAGTGTGGGGCATATGTGGCACATTTATGCGGCGCAGTGGCAAGCACTTATACATTTACTGTCACGTATGCGGAGCAAAGAAGAAGAAGAAAGTTTGTTGCTAGCAGGCTTTATGCTGCATAAAAGTGCGTCGTTGCAAAGGGTGCGCGACTAGAAATTGTATACGCCCTGTAGACTGTCTGGCCGCGCATAAATTCGCAAGTGTTTTTGTTGCGGCAAAATGGCAATCATAATGTTTTTGTAGTTGTTTGTTTTTGTTTTGAAAAGCCACATTTTCATTTGAATTTTAAACGCATTTCCCTCATATGTTGTGCCTTATTTTGTTTGCTTTCTGCATTCATTTAGTGGCATTATTGGCGTGTGATTGATAAAATTGCCACCAAGCAGCAAGGCAACAACCAACAACACCAAAACAACAAGAGGGGCAACCACAGCTAGTGTGGTGGTCGCTGGCAATTTTACTCTTTATATATCGAGTTGTGCGCCATTATATGTTGCAACGATAAAAATGCAAATTTCGATTTTACTTTGCATTTCTTGCAATTCAATTTTTTTGTTTTTTTTTTTGTGTGAGCTGTTGCGCCCTTCATTATGCAGATTTTTATTGCGTATTATTTTATTGAAAATATAGATGAAAACAAAGTAAATTATGAGCAGTTGGGAATGGAAAGATAATATTAAAAATGAGAAACCATAGAGTGCTTCCTATTACGCAATGTTGCATAGTTGGGTTATAATTTTCTCATTCTCCTCATTCAACGAAGCGAAAAAATTTATTTTTGTTTGATCAACACCATTTTGTTTGATACAGTCAGTTGGGTGAACGACGGCCTAACCCTATAGTGAGATTACTTAACCGACGGTTAATACATATTCAATACCTTCTATGTTTCGAATGCCACTAAAAATTAATCGAAATTCGTGTATCGTACCTTAAATTTTTTTGAGGAGACTGGTGGAAAATCTGCGCCTGTATCGAGTGATAAAAAAGTACCGATAAACTCGAAAAATCCTGAAAGATCTCACTGAAATAAAAATAGGAATACATTTTTTTTAAATATAGATGTAGATTTTTTAAACAGCTTTCATTGATATTTTAATGTTTTTATTACGCTTTTTATTATTTTTTACATTTTTATGAGTAGTTTTTATTATTTTTTTCATTGCGTAATTTGATAATGTTCTTGTTTTAAACTATGCGGGTTTTCCATAGGTGGCAACATTTCAAAAAACTTATCTAGCAAAGCTTTCCCAAATACTTTTCGTTTGGCACCAGTTATGTAATATTTAATTTACTTTCATTATTTTCAGTGTTTACTTTTAGATAAATGAAGATTCTATTGAAAATATTGCCAAAGCAAGATTTCTTAAATACCTTTCGTTTGGCACGCATATTGTAATATTTCACTTATTTTATCAATTTAACTGAGTTGAAATTTCAAATAGGTAGCACCCCTCCTCAAAAATATTTCTGACTGCAAACTTTCTTAAAATTCTTTAGTTTGATACCCATATTGCAATATTTATTTTTTTAATCAATTTAACTGAGTTGAAATTTTCAAATCTTCCTTAAACCTCTCTAATTTTATACCCATAATGTAATATTTCATTTATTTTATATATTTAATTGGGTTTAACATTTTCAAACAGGTGGCAACCCTCTTCAAAATTATTTTCGACAGTTATCTTCCTTAAACGTTTTTAATTGTATACCCATATTATAATATATCAGTGCGTTGAAAAATTTAATTACATACATATGTCCCTCTAGTGGTGGCCTTTAATTCTTCAGAAATAAGTTTTTCTGATAGAACTTGTCCAATTAAGGAACCTAAGGTACTTTAAAAGTGGATATTTTTATACTAAAAATGGTTTATTAGTTTAAATAAATTTTCTTATATTGATGCAAGTTTTCAAGCCTTTCAAATTATATCTTCCCTTGTACACTTAATCAATTTTATAACGAACAATAATTTTTTTTAATCTGTTTTTTGTCTGTTTTTCACTTTAAATTCCTCTTTAATACTCAATTCCTTTTATTTGACTCAGCTATTGAGAACAACCTCAATTAACGCAACATACCGAAATTTTATCGGTTACTTATACCGCGGGCGTACTGTACCTACAAAATGTTTGTACAAGGTTATATACCTACCAATGTACGTGGGAATATAAATTGACGACCAAAGTATGAAATAACTAAAAATAATTACAAAAATAAATACTATGTGTACAAAAAAAAAAAGAGTAAAACCTCAAGAGACCAAAAAAGCCACTACACATTAAAAGTTCACGCGCTCATTTAGCTTTTGAGCACAAGCTTATCACCAGCTAACTACAAATACTTAATCTAAGCATGAAAATTGAAAATTGCAGATAGAAATATACAAAAGTACATAAGAATTTACATTTTCATACATATTTATGTACATATGTATGTAGATATGTAAGCATGTACATAAGTATATACATAAATATAAAAATGTGGTCGCTTAATTCTACGCAACTGCTTGCCTGGTCGCTTGCACACGCGCCACCCATCGTTTGTAACGGTAGCGTGGCCGAGCGGTCTAAGGCGCTGGTTTAAGGCACCAGTCTCTTCGGAGGCGTGGGTTCGAATCCCACCGCTGCCAAGATAGTTTTTTGTTGTCTTATTTTGGATTGGAGTGAAATAATTTAAAAAACTTGAAAGTGCCTAGCACGATCTTTACACAAATTTTCAATTATTTAGGTGCGTAAATGCAAAGACATAGATTATAAAAGCCTCTGGAGGCGGCTTATGCCCAGCAATGAATTTCGAACTTCGAATTTCTCAATTTTCTCATTTCGTTGACCTTCAGAAGACCTTGTAAATATGTACATATCTATGTATATAAGTTGAGTATATTCGGTTGAGTCAGTTAAGTTTTATAAATAAGTATAAGTTAAATTGTTTTTGAGTACTTTATTGAATCACTTTTTAACTCTATTGTACTATTGTGCTATTGTGCGATACAGTAATCTTATCCTGGTAGGTCGTTAGAACAGCTGTTTCTTATTAAAAATATCTACGCCAAAATCAAAATTTTCGTCATACAATAGCCAGCTACTTAGTATACAATGGCTTCCTTATATACATAAGTATCTTCAAGTATACTGTGACATATGTATGTATACCATTCCTTTACCTTTTCTTTGAAAATCCCTCAAGTTCAAGGTTAAATAATGGGGAATATCCGAACAATTACACCACGACCTGAAAGATCTTCTATGTAGCTGCCGCTAGATCCTGCCTTATCTGAGACCTCCTACCGCTCCGAAGTATGCATGGCTTTCAAAGAATACCAATTCAGCCAGCAAAATGGTTTCGGTCTCGCAAGGATAGTTCAGGATCCTTCAACATGTCGGCATAGTGTTTCCATATTTTACACAGACAACTTAACTAAATTGAATTTGATCACACTGTAGGATTGCTAATACTTCGGCTGAAGCACCGTGTGGCATCTACCATTGGAATTGCTGTTTTACATCCTTCAACCCTTTGTGCTAATTTACGTATCTGGGATCAATGGCTAGAAGAACATATGTGCAGTCTTCGCGATTTGTGACTTTCACTAGGAACTTCCAAATAAGGCAGATTTCCTTGATTATGAAATATTCCTAACCATGGTTTCATTAGAAAGTCGTAATGGCAGCTCTTCGTGTCTGCTGTGGCTTAAAAACCCATGGGGTACTGTCTAAATACCCTACAGCTCTGAAAGTATTCAACGCAGATCGGGATGCTGGTAACAGAGGAAGAGGAAGGCTTCCTCTGCGATGGATTGAACAGGTGGAGAAGGACTTGGCTCGTCTTGGCATTTCCAATCAAGAAGAAGGTCCTAAATATGTGTATATCTCGTGTCAGATATAGATATACTCCACTTTTTTTTAGCAAAAATGCACTTCTACTTAGAAAATGTTTACCGGCGCAAGACCCGGCTAGCGAGTACCTCTGAATCGCCGTTCGGTTCGGTTAAAATGGTCAAAAACTGGGTGTTTGACGCTTGCTGTAAACACATCTGGAACTGCATAAATAACCAGACCTTCAGTCAATACACGCTTAACCCCGCTTATATTAGTATCAAATTTTTCCTGTATAGATTGCTTTAAACCTATATCAGCAACTCTCCTTGAGCCAATGTCCTCCAGCTGAGACTAAAACCATTTTGTGAGCTGTGAACAGTTCATGCGTGGGTAATAAATTTTAACTGGACTCCATTGAGTTAAGTCCAAGATGCGATGTGGGGAGACAACTCCGCAGTTAGCCAGACTTCTGTTTTATGTCATAGCTTCTTACTAAAGACGTTATTAAAAAAATAAGTAGGACTATCTTACATTTAGTCTTCCGGATACCTCTTTAGTCCTGGAATACTGAGGTGGAAGGACGTTTAGTTTGAGTTAGATAGCGATGATACGCTCCATCACAGTTTCATCTTATTATCCAGTCTAGATTTAGTTCACTCTATAGTCCTTTAATTGCTAGCATTACCAAGATTATCGCAGACTATCTGGCAGGTTGGCGGGGACGAAGTTTTTAAAAAAAAATATATCGACACATATTCTTATCTAGCTCTGGCAAACCTTTCACTAATTATTGTTGCAAGCAACTATACTTGGCTGTGTTTCTTCTTTGCCTATCTCTATCGCTCTCTCTTCTTCGCTTCAATTCAATAGCGCAGCTGCATTTTCTTGCAATTCCGACCACATTTTCTTAAGCTTATAAGCACGTAAGGAAGGCTGTTAGCTACTTACAATGCGCTAGTCGTACTCGCTGGTAAGTAAACGTAATTGTAAGCATATTTCCTGCGCAATTTTATTGCATTTCAGCGGATACTCAGCTGAGATTTATGTGATCCTTGAATTTATTATGACCACAAGTAAGTGATGGATGGATGGTGTGTGTGGGTGTGTGAGTGGTTACGTGTGCGAGGGAGGAGTAAAATGTGTGATAAATCCAAATTTCTCCACCACTAAAATGAAAATTATTTGCAGCTCACGTGCGTAAATAATTCATATTCAACATCCCACACCAGCTCACGCTACCGTACAACGGCACCAAAACAGCACATGCCGCCATGTTTACCTGCAACAAATAAAAAATATGATTTTTATAAATTTATCTGCAGCCTGCAATAGCTCATAAGAAAAAGTGTCTAATATGCTATTTCCACATAGTCTTTGCTGCGCACGAGAATCTTTCAGAGAGAAGCTCCACAACTTACTTGCAGCGAGAAGTCTACCCTCTGCACGCCTTAATGTATGCTAACATTTCCCATTCCACTGAGCTGCTGACGTTGAACTTATTTAAATACAGGCGCTGGGCAAGCAGGCTAATAAAATTTTAATGGCTTTCATGTTTGCACCATTGAGGAGGGTGTGCACCAGGCTTTTCATAGCTCACATACACTCCTACATACATACACTCCTATCCATGCCACATCGGTTGTAGCAATCCTTTCGCTGCCTTCATTTCTTGCCAACACTTCACTTAGTTACTGTTTTTTTGTACCTTTTGTTGCCTGATTGTTGTTATTGTTTTAATTTTATGGCCATGTACCACTGTTCCACTGATTGTTTCAACATCTGTTCTATGCCGCGCTTGGCTATTTCGTTCATTTGCGTCCATAAACATGTGTTTCCTGGTCATGTTTGCTGCCACTGGCCGCCCACCCGCTGTGGCTTTGAGTTTTGCTTGTTGTTCGTTTCATTATTTTATTTTTTTTTTTGATTTGTAATTTTCAATTTTATGATTTCCAATCGTCTAAGGTATAACTTAATCCTTTTTTTACAACCGCACACAAATTTTACAGCCTAGAAATGTGGCGGAAGGTGTGTTTTATTAACCATAAACAGCTGAATTTTATGTGTCGAAAGAAAAATTTGTGTTCTTTCTCTGTTTACTTCTTTCATATTCAGTAGCATATCTACTGACTAAATAGACCTTAAACCACCATAAACATTGGTTGATAAGGTCGTCGCATAAATCAATTGGAGATTACATATTTAATTTTTATTCACTCATTTATTTACTTTTCGGCATTCTTTGGCTTCACTTCCGCAAAAATGTAGTGATTGAAATGAGAAGTAATGTATAGTTATTGATCAAAATTATAAGGAAAGTATTGAGCACAACTCTAGAATATGTGCTTTATAAGATAAGATAAGTGTCGAAGACATGGATGATGATGAATAATTAGCTAACCTTTATCTTA
>NW_023466964.1:0-7038 GCF_013731165.1 Rhagoletis pomonella
AAAAAAAAAAAAAGATATTCCGACGAACTGATAACCTCCTCCTTTCTTGGAAGTCGGTTAATAAAAATAGATTGAGAGGGGAAGCCAACTAGTGACGCTTGAAGGATTGAATTGTTGTGAGCTGATGTACAATATCTATATGAGCGAATTGCATTGTCTAATAAAACATTCAAAACTAAAAAATGAAGTGAAAAGAGAAGATAGAAATGATGAGGCAATGTCATTGTCGGCAGTTTCCCTACACTTGCAACAGCAAAATCATTTCTGGCAACGACGACAGCTGTGTCAGCAAGGCTAGCAATTGTGCTACAGCCTGAAGACAAAAATGTCGCTATAAATTCGTGTTGTTGATGGTCTTGGTTGTGATGATAGTTATGACATAACAAGTAATTTCGATCATCAGTCATTGACAGGAATATGAAATAAATTTTAATGACCACAATTTATAAGTGAAGTTTACTCAAACTTTTTTCCATTTCATGCAAAGGAAAACATTTAAAACATAGTTCAAAATTTCTAACTTGTTTCCGTTAAGAGTTGAGTTTAGAATTTACATATATACATACAGTGACTCAAACAAATGAACACGTTGTGATTTTTTTCTTATATTCGTAATGTTTTTCGAGCAAAATTTTTTTCATGAGTTTTCTATAAAAATACCGCCCAAACTTTAAGCAAAAACATATATTTAAATCAAAGTTGCAAACTTTATATACAATTTAGTAAAATTCGAAAAATTCTCAGTAAAACTTCAACTTTTTAATCTGAAACTTTAGAACATTTTTTGGTATGCAGTTTTATAGCCCATCAAATTTTATTCTAATGACCAAGTTTCAACCGGCAGAAAAATTGCGTTGATTTTTAAGATTTTTTTTGGAGATTTCTTTTGCGTTTTTTTTTTAATAGAATGGGAAATTTACAAAAACTGGCGCGGATTTTTTTCTAATTTTGTTGCTAACAGTCTCCCGCATTTTATTTCATAAGAAATGCATGCTTATATGTATCCGGCTTAAATCACAGCGAACTGCGCTATATGTGTCGGTATAAACAAGGTAATAATCAATCAAAAAGCGAATTTTGGATTTTTTCAAAGGTGTAAAATTATATCAGAAAAAGTAAGAATTTTTTCATATTGTCAAAACCCATTTTCACAGTACCAGAAATAGTCTTCTTTTCGTAAAATAGATGTTACATAAGAGGAGGGGTTTTTTTAAAAAGTGTAGGAAATCAACTACATAAAATATTTTTGGGTTTCAGCAAGATCGTACATAAATTGATTTCTGAAATCTGTCACATCCTTAAGGTTAATGTTTATAGGTTACCCTTTTCCAGAAACCCGGAACGAATTTTGTCCGCTTAGCTTGTTCCACTTCCCTTTACTTTGTGAAATAAAGGGTCAGAAGACCCACTATGAGAGACATTAACGGATAAAAACGCTCCTAAAATTTTATTTTCTATGTTCGAACATTAAATTTAGCTAAGATTGATGCTTTGAATGCTATTTATAGTTTTTCGAAGCAACCTTGACCTTCAGATTGCCGCACAGTATCATCAATATGTGTTATTATTAATTTAGCGTTTAGATTGATGGAAGTAAAGAAGGCTCTACAGATGTCATTTAGGTTACTCGCATTGAATAGAAAACAACTAAACAAGGCTCTCATGGACCTTTACTTCCACTCACTACTTTGTAGAAATTTATTGTTTTCTTGTTATAATTGTTAATGTGGTTTTCATTTCTTCGAGTAAAGGTTGCCTTTACATGGTGCAAAATATGTTTTTGTCACATTCAACCCTCTAAAAGTGTATGTTTTAACCTATATACTTATCCTTGTCTAGCTCGCGCATTTCATAACATTGTCCTCTTATGCAACCATCTGCTTTTCAGGGAGATATGCGCCGTTTTTTTGCCTTACTAGAGTGTGGCATTTAAGAAAGGGCCACAGAATTTTTTTACCGGTTTGCAAATGTTTTTGAATCGAAGATGAAAAGAGAACTGGGCAATAAAAAGGGAAACATTTTTAGGTAGAAACGAAAACAACATAAGCAAAAAGGAAATGAGTAAAGTAGTATGGAAGACAAATTTCCTTCTTACGAGTGCAAGATGCAATTGACAGATATATTTTTTGACAACTAGTACTAAAGCCAAAAATATCTAGTCGTATATTTTTTATAAAATATTTTTAAGATAAGTTTTGCACTGAAAATGCAAAATTGATTACCTTAGCACTATCATGATTTATTTGTTGCCTAAGTTCACTCCTTTAATTCAACCGATAAATATTTAGGATAGGATTTAAGTTAGATTCAACCCTTTTCTCACTGTCAAAATGGTTGTAATCAACAATGCTCGCATGACCCAAAAACATCCTGTTCTTATCAGGACAATTTGCATAACCGTTATGAATTGAACCCTCGCAAATGGAGTCACTTTGGCACAAAGCAAACTTTCAGACTCTCATAAATAAATACATAACAATATCGTTTCATATCAGTTTTTGGGATATGTCAGCGAAATATTGTATTGTAAGCGAAATTTTGCTGTAATGTGTAAAGGATCCATACAATAGTAAGTTATGTGTATGCATAATTACATTCGGACGTATCACTTAAAAAAGTCTTTGTCAGTTTTTGCTTTAGTTTAGTTTAGCTGTTAAACATTTTTTGCACTGAAGGTTCCTTTCAGCAACAAGCTTCTAACAAATCGGGATATATTTAATAAAACATTGAAGAGGAATCGGTTCAAAACTTTTTATATAAATTCTCAGATCTTCAGACAAAGCTCTTGAAGCATTTCAGTATCCCGAGGGATATAGTGGATGTGAAAATAGCGAACATCCACGGCTTCATCAGAGATAGTAAATAGTTTGACACACTTTATGCTGGCATTATGGATTAACCTCAGAAAGAAAGATGTGCCAGTCCCGGCACTCGAGAGAGGGCATTCATAATGGGCAAATCTGCCCCCGAGTGGAAGTAGTAGTCGTCATTCGTACGCGCCTTCCTAACCTAACATAATACAACTTTCATTTATTTAAAAGCGAATGGCATTACAAATGAGCTAAAATCAAAAAGCAAAATAACCAGTAGTCCACCGACATTTTACAGAGCTGACTTCGAAAAACAAATGAGTTAAATACATTTGCACATAAGACCGTACCAGCTTACAACCCAGCAATAGAGGAGGCCGTACACCACTGGGTCTAGAGTACTTTTGCATTTTCGAATAAAAAGAATTTGGAAAAAACCTAGGTTTGCCTTTTTACATTTTAAATGCTTCTACTAGAATAATCAAAATACTTCTCTAGCAAAAATTTAATGATTTTTGGAAAGCTTTATACGTCGATAAGACCTAAGATGGACTTTGGGAAAAACATTTTATCCTCTACACAAGAACATCGATATATCATAAATGCTAAAAGACATCCCTACATTGCTAAGATAATAATCGAAAGTGACTTCGAATCGTAATACTTCCTTAGAAAAGCTGAAAGATTTTCGGCGAGCTGTAATTTATTGACATAAGGGTGGCATGCTAGGATGATAGGAACTGAGATCTGGAGGGTGAGCACTAGAACGGGGTACCTGAGGTCAACGAAGTTTGGAGCAAAAAAATTGTCTCCTCGAGAAAAGAGCATCGAACGGCGTGCTATACCTTAAGGTCGGACAGTAAATGCCGAAGATATGATGAGACAAATAAACAAAGGCGGCTTTTGGCAAAAAAAAATATATATACGTTTTGATACACTAACTGATTTTTTCCGACAAATAAGAAAAGATACTTCTCCTTGAGTTCGAAATTTCGGGATTTTCGAATATCATGACGAAATAAAAAAAATAGGTGTCTTCTTTTTTTCGATAAAGAATGTAAAAAAATATATTTCACAAAAAATATTGAGGTGTAAATATTGTATGGAATTACCCATATATATTTTATTTTTTCCAAATTGCCTTGAGAAATTACTTTAGACGGCGAACTTTTTTCTCTGGTACTGCCTAATGTACATATGAAGGCACATACTTTATTGCATTACTTTGAATATCATGTAGCGGAGCAATTCAACAAAAGCACAAATTGCCTATAAGTGCCATGAGCATTTTAATATGGTCTTATTTAGCTACAATATGAACAGAGCGTATACCCGCATGCAGTTACAAACAATCAAATGTGCAATTGTGGCAAACGCAAAATTGGCAGTAATAATACATTTTATGACTGAAAAAGAAATAAGAAATACTCCCTCATTCCTATGTACACCCATAAATGTGGTTAGTTTTTAATGCAGATACGTTTGTACATAAATATCCGTATACGTTGGCAGTGACTCACGCACGCAGCGCTCATTCAATGCCATTCTACAGGAAACCTTTATATGCCGGTTCGACACTTATGGCCAATTTAGCATTCAGACACACCAACACACACATTCCACCTTCGCTCAAACGTTTCGCGCTGGGACATGCTTGCTCCTCCCAAATTCCCCCCACTCGCTCGCTCCATATCATTTCATTTTTTATATATGTATGTCTACTTTGCATTTACAATATGTTGTCCATTTCTATTGTTGACAGCCGGCGCCTAGCTGCAGCATCAGCAAAGTTTCCATGCATTGGTTGACAACTTTGTTTGACTTTTTCTGTTATTGGCCGACTCTTTGCCGTAACTGCTGTGTTTCCTTAAGATTTCCTTCTGGCGTCTTAATCTTTGCTGCACTGATAACCATGCGAGTGGCAGCAAGTGTGTCCAGTATTATGTTTTTTCCTCCTTCGTGCATTGCAGCGACAGTTAAGGAAGTCATAAATAGCGACTTATGGGTGGACACTAGGGATGTTAGTTTTTTCGATTTTTACGATCCCGGGATTTTCGGGATGTCGTTGGTTCAATCCCGGGATTTATATATTTATTATTTTTTAACGACTTAACATGAAAAAATTGCATCAATAATAAGTAAATGGGTTTGGAACGTACTTTTTTATTTCAAGTGAAAATTATTTCATAAGTAACAAAACGAAATTTATATGCATTTAGTAATACTTTAGCGTGTATATATCTAATAAAGAAATTTAAGGTATGTCGAAAAAAGCTCGATGCAAAAAAAAATTAAGTCAAAAAATTTATTTTCTTGTTGAAAGAAGTTCATAATACTAGTGGCAGAAATAAAAGAAGCGCCTTAATTCGACCAGTTTTGTCTATATTCCTTTTATTTATTCAAAATTAACATTTTTTATAAAAGGCTACCTCATATTACACATATTTAACTGCATATAAATGGGCATTTCTCTGACGTCATGATTCCTTTAAAAAGACTTTATACTTTCAACGATATACTTAGTTCTAAAATTTATTTAAAAAAATTCGGTGCAATGTGAGACAAAAATATGGGTACCAAATAAAATGATTTTTTTTTGGGTTCATAAGAACGAATAGGAATTGAAAATGTCCCTTTAATCTATTTTATTTTTTTAAGCTAATAAAGTTTGTCCTTAACATATAACTTTTTCAAAAATAAGAATTGCAAAATTTCAAGGATATTCAAGGATAAAATTATAAAAGGGTATTTTCAGTACCTAACTGTCCCTTACGCACCAAAAATGTAATGTGTTTTAACTTTACAGAACCTTTTCTTTCATTTGGTACCTACACTGGTTTTTTAAGTACATATATTGCACTGAAATTTTTAAATCATTTTTTGAATTACTCATATCTTTTAAATTTCAAAGTTCTTTTATAAAATCCTGACATCAGAGAGAAAAAGTAAGAACGCAATTTTAAAATATTTTATTTATTTTTTTTTATTTTTTTCTTTTGTATGCAAAATTGACTGCCGTAAGGTATTATATGTATATTGCGCTACGCAATTATAAAAAATTTTAAATATTAAATAAACAAAAGAAATATGGCCAAAACTGGTCAGCATAAAGCGTTTCGATTCTAGGCAAATAAACCCGGAAAATTCGGGACTTAAAAAAAAACCGGAATCCCGGGATTAACATTCCTCGCGGACACACAAGCCATCAACAGAAATTGCAATAATAATAAAACTCGGATCGGCGCAGTGTACGCTTGCATGTGGCATAAAAACCATGCATGTATTACAATGAGTTCCTATTAAGGCAAAAAATGTTCGGGAAATTATTGGCTGGCCACGTTGTTGTTCTACGATTGGAGTTAGATAGTTTTCTCTTTGCCCACCTACCTACAAAAATATCGACTGGTTTTGGTGGCTGGATGCAATTCCGGCGAAATTATGTGAGAGATTGAGACATATGTAGATATGCAGCTTCTTATGCAACAAAGTTTTGTTTTGACACAAAATTTTAAACGATAAAAAATTAATGGCTTATCAGCTCGTGATTACGCCGCGGTTGCTGGTATGACCATAAGTAATCCAGCTGAGCTCCTTTTAGCTAGTAAGCAAAGGTCTAATGGTTTGGTACCTCGAGGGTGAATCGTTGGGATTTGAAGTTCTTAACTGCCTGGAACATAGTGGAATTTTAAGTTCGTCATCTTAACTTATGTAGGTATCCTCTCAGATACAGCAACAGCAACAGCAAATGTGTCTGATATCGGGAAGATCAGTCTTAGGTGGAGGGCAGTGTAGTGAATAGTGCATAGCACGAATGGCAGGCCAAACAACAAGAACAATAAGATAATGACAGAATGTGCGATAAAAGATGTAGAAGATTCCAAGGCCGTATTTAGCGGGATCCCAGGAACTCGGGTTTGTGAGAACGACATCCCGATAATGAAAAATTAACATCCCTAGTACATACCGTTATGTATAATGTGCATTCCCAATTAAATATATAACAAAAAAATACATACAGTGGTAAAACAAGTAATTTTTAGCAAAAAAAAACCGACTTCAACTCCCATATAAAAAATATATATATATATATATCTCATGATCCACTGATCAGATCTCAACCAGATTAGTATGGGACTACCTCTTAGACACTACCTTTCCGATGCAAAAAGAATTATCGAAATCGGTTGACGTGGTCCAAAGTTATGCGGTAACATACATAAAAAAAAAA
>NW_023466965.1:0-7037 GCF_013731165.1 Rhagoletis pomonella
TACCCCTCAATCATTGTTCGTCCATGGAGCAACTCCTTGCAGCCGGAAAAGGCAAATATCTTTAAAAAGGCAAAAAAAGGCAAATATCTTAAAAAAGGCAACATCAAATGTGTATATATGGAATGAGGGAAAGCTAAATCGTGGACATACTTAATCGAATATACTTTATCTCTTTAGCAGAAAACAAGGCAATTTCCATAAAATCCGTTCCCTGATGATAAGCTTTTAATTAGTTTTCTTATTTACTGAGCTCGACTTTTCTTAGTTGCAGGAAGTCACAATTAAATACTCGCCGCTGTCGGTGCCATAAACTATCAAATCTGTTTTGTTTTTCCCTTCCATGAGCTCAATGCACTTTTATATCTTGAGGCAGCTGTATGAAAATTTTCAATATATATTGCATGCCAAGTCCCACTCCTGAATAGATATTAAATTCGCCATGAATTTATTCTTATTCGATTTGTAAACTTGGCTGTAAACTTTTTCACATTCCGTTGTATCTTTATCTCCCTGCGTGCTCATTTTGACAATTATCACAAAAACAAAATAAATATTGTTCTTTTCGAGCTATAACGGCTCCTGGTTAATACGACAGGCAAAAAATATTGGCTACAGTTTGTCATTTTTTTGCCAGATATAGGTTTTATCAGTGCACTTGCACGACATTCGCATTCGCAAACGCTCTGCATTGATTATTGCGAATGCAAATGTTAAAATTAATGCGGAAGCTCCGCGGTTGCGAATGCGAATAATCGCAACAACCCTGGTATTTTTTAAGATTGATGAATTTATCCTCTGAAATCGTTTACTGACGTGAAAATTTGTGCAGAATACGAAACTATTTTCAGGCTATTCAAATATATTTTTTTTCGTTTTTGCATTTTGCAAAATATTTTCCAGAATATCACTTTTATAAAAATAAGCTAAGGTAATAAGCTTAGAAACTGTTAGATAAAAGTATACTAACCGATAAGCATTGTACTGATTTTGAACATTATATGCATGCTTTTTAGAAATTTGCATATCACTTTGAAACCCATTTATAAGATAATGTTGAAGTTTTTTCCACCTTCTTCATGACGTTAACGTGAGGTTTTTCTTGGGATTTCCCACATACGTATACATATCTTATGTTATATTCAATACCCTATATCTTCACTTAAGACTTAATTGTCATCGGTGATACTAATGCTGACCTTGTAGCAACCATCCCCAAAAATATTTTCGGCAGTAAACTTTCCTAAACCTCTTCAGTTCGATATATTGCAATATTTAATTTGTTTTATAAATTAAATTAAATTAAAAATTTCTGACATGTTCCGCTGCAAGTCTTCTTAAACCCCTTTCTTTTGACAGTCATATTAAAATATTTACCTTAGCTTATCAATTTACTTACACTGCAATTTTCAAATAAGAGGCAACTCTCTTATTATTTTCTTCCTATATTTTAGGTTAGACCTCAAGCAATATCGGTGGAAACTATATTCAATTTCATGCATTAGTTTTCGAGTGATGTCAAAAAACCCCAGATACAGATTTGTATAAAAAAAAAATCAGGGACGGAAAATAATCATTATTTTTTAAATTTTAACGAAAAAATCAACAAGTTGTAATCGCTGTAAAACCATTTTATTTATACCCACGTATTTGTTTCGTACGTCCCACTGTAATTTACAGTAATTTTTATTTTTCGAGTTTAGCCAATAAAGATTAAAAATAATAATTAATATTTGAGTTTTAATTTTTCGTTCAGGGTAATTATTATTACTTGATTTTTATATTTTCGATCAAAAATAGCCGTGTTTTATTTGTCCAGAAATTTAAGCTATTAGCTTATTTTGTATGGAGGACTTACCCAACATAATTATATTGGCCTATGAAAAGCTATCTTGGCTTGTATATTGAACAAGAGGCATTGCCATTTAGCATCAGAAATTTTCTCCTTCAGCCAATCAGAAAGATGCAAAAACTTACTTTGACACTATTTGCAGTCAAACAACTGTCAAAATTAGGCTAACTTAGAAAATAAGCTAATTTCGTTTCATTTGACCAAGATTTTGATATTTGCTTGTGATGGTTGAATAAAACATGCCTAATTATGATTATTTTACGGCTTTCATCATTCCAAAAAATCAAAATCTATACCATCCCGGTTTCCACCGTATCTTTTTCAATAAGTCTAAAAATTTTCAGGTAAAAATTTCAGTAAGTTGCGTCTGTAAAGCCATTTCAATTTTACAAATAATCATTATATTATATAATCTGCATATTAACTTAGCATCAATTTAAGTGGAAAAATAAAACTCAGCAATAATTATTATCTCTGAGCGAAAAAATAAAAATCATAAATTAATCATTATTTTTGATCGGTAAAATAAAAATCAAATAATAATCATTTCCGTTGAGCAGAAAAATAAAAATCAATAATAATTATTATTTTAGAGCGAAAAAAATAAAACTCATAAAATAATGATGATAATAATGATTTAAATAACTTTACTCATAATGATTACCGTCCCTGAAAAAAATAACATTCGTAACATTTGAGTAAATATTAATCTGCATATTAAATTAGCATCAATTAAAGAGTCTTCTTTTAAAATTGCGCAGGTTAGAAACTGACTTTTGAACTATGGTCTGGAGGAATATTTATCTTAGAATGTTATGAAGAATCCGAATCTCCTAGGAACGATGTCGAAAAAAGTCGATCCATATAAATTGACCCGCCATATATGGATATATGTAAAGCGATCGGTTGAGATCGATCTCAAATTTGTACTTGCGCTGTAGACATTTTAGGTCTATGTTATGTATCTTGAATATTGAATGAAAGACTTATTGTCAATTAAATATAATGGAATCGCATTTCATGCGCTCCACATTTCTCATTTTCAATCTCATGAATCTTATATATAAAAATAAGTGCACGTTTTTGGTGTGGCCTCATAACTTGAGAACGGCTTCACCGAAATCAACGAAATTATGTATTTATGCGGCATATTCGGGTAATCATGAAGAGGGTTTATGTGAAGTTTGCTCGAATTCGGTAAAAGGGGCGTGGTATCTGTATCTTATGTATAAAAATAAGTACACCTTTTTGATGTAAGCTTATAACTTGAGAACGGCTTCACCGAATTCACCAAATTTATACGGCATATTCGGGATATCATACAGATTGTTTGTGTGAAGTTTGCGCGCATTTGGAAAAGGGGCGTGGCACCTCCCGTACTAACTAAAATTTTCATGTTGTATATCTCTTGAAATATTTGCGGTAGAGTACTGGAAATTGATATAGATAAATGAATTGATTCCATACTCAAAGCGAAAAATGGGCGATATTGGCAAAGGGGTCGTGTCACCTCCCTTCTATCTCTATATTTATATAACAACTAGCAGACCCGGCGAACTTCGTCCCGCCCAAAATTTTTATATATTTTATTAAAACTTTCTGGTCCAACATTTTCACCAACAATTCACGTTTACGATTTTCATTGGCACATTCGTCTGCTAAGATTATGGTTTGGTGGTCATTTGCCGCGTTAAATAACTTAATAAATATCCGTGAAGAAGTTCTCGCAATTCTCCAGTTGTGCGGCATTTCATAGCACGGTTATTCGCAAAGCGAAATAAATTATTTTCTCTTCACACCCTGGTGGCAACAATGACGCGGTTCTATAGTAAATGTCCTAGAAGCTTTACAGTATAGTTGGTGGCACTTTCAAAATGGGTGCGAATCATTGTTCTACAGAAATGCAATATACATATACTTATTTCAGACGAAATACCTTAAAAGTTTGAACGCATAATAATATTGGAAAATCACATCCATTGGGCCAATCGCAACGCAGGAGCGTTCGATATACTCAAAGGTGCAACAGGTCGATTTAATCTGACCTACACGGCCCCTTTTCTCACTTGGCTATTTTTAGTAATAGCTCGACTTCAGCACCACTTGGCAGCACGTTTTTGCCATAGTATTGCAAACATATTTAAAACATTACCCAAATAGGATCATAAATAAGATTTTTTAGTAATAACTCAATTACAGGGCCAACTGTCGGATTAAATTGTGAAACTAAACCATCCAGAGACCCACTCAAACACACAAAAAGTTTCGTTAAAATCCGTACAACCATTTAGGAGGATATCACTCACCAACACACCTACAAAAGAATTAAAAAATATATTGAAAGACACACCCCCTTTTCAAATAGCCCAAATTTTCTCCATGAGTATGGGCTTGATTTCAACTACATACATATCTCCACATGAAGTTCCAGTACTGTACCATGAAAACTTTCAGAGATATGCAGTATAAAAATTCGATTTATATAGGAGGTGCCACGCCCCCCCTTTCCAACAGCTGCCCTCTTTCTTCATGAATGCGATTGATTTCGCATATCTCCATACCAAGTTCCAGAACTCTACCATGAACACTTTCAAAGATAGGCAGTATGAAAAATTCGGTTTGTATGGAAGATGCCACGCCCCCTTTTCCAATAGTTCCACTTTTTCCTCAAGAGTTGATTGCGTATATCTCCGTACCAAGTTCCAGAACTATACAATGAACACTTCCAGAGATATGCAATATGAAAAATTTGGTTTGTTTGGAAGATGCCACGCCCCCTTTCCCAATAGTTCCAATTTTTCTCCAAGAGTACCAGAACTCTACCATGACCACTTCCAGAGATACGTAGTGTGAAAAATTTGGTTTGTATGGGAGATGCCACACCCCTTTTTACAATAGCTTAAATTTTTCTCCAAGGGTATGCGATTGATTTCGTATATCTCCATACCAAGTTCCAGAACTCTACCATGCACACTTTCAGAGATATGTAGCATGAGAAATTCGGTTTGCATGAGAAGTGCCACGCCCCCTTTACATATAGATTTTTGTTTAGCCTAAAACCATCCTTGGGACACGTGCGGCAGCTGGCAGTTTCAAAAAAATCGGTTTAGCCGCTCTCGAGCCTTGCGAAAACTAAAAAACGGCTTTTAAAATATATATTAGCTGAGATATATTATATATTATAATTCTATTTTGACAGTATCCGTTGTTTCTGATTGGCGCAAAAAAATCTTGCCAAGTGACGAATTCGCCCCTTGATATGGTCGTTGCTCAAAGCTATTTATATTCGAAATTGCATTAAAATTGGAAAACAGGAATCTATAAGCTTATCCAGGTAAAAGGCTACCTAAGTACCGAATTTTAAGCAAATCGGACCATAAATATGATTTCTTCGAATAGATCGGTCCCTGGTCCACTTCTCGGAAAAAATGGATCATATATGCTAAAAAGCTACCTACGTACGGAATTTTAAGCAAATCGGACCGTAAATACAATTTTTTCAAATAGATCGGTCACTGGTCCACTTCTCGGAAAAAATGGAATTTTAAGCAAATCGGACCATAATAAGATTGTTTCGAATAGATCGGTCCCTGGTCCACTTCTCGGAAAAAATGGATCATATATGCTAATATATGCTAAAAAGCTACCTGCGTACTGATTTTGAAGCAAATCGGACCGTAAATACGATTTTTGCGAATAGATCAGTCTCTGGACCACTTCCCGGAAAAATTGATCATATATGCTAATATATGCTAAAAAGCTACTTAAGTACCAAATTTTAAGCAAATCGGACCATAATACGATTTTTTTCGAATAGAACGGTCCCTGGTCCACCTACCCGAAAAACGGTAATTTTTTTTAGCCTAAGACATGGTGGTTACCGAAAGCTATTTATATACATATGAAATATTTCAATATGGGTGGTAAACGAATGGTATTTTAGAAATCCTGATTTGAAAATATTTTCAATGGGATGATCACCTATCTAAAAGTAAAGACTAAAAATATTTAAATTAAATGAAAAAGTTCATTCATCAGCGTCATCGGTAACAAAAAGCGCGAAGTCTGTTCTGCCTTCTGGCTAGGGAAGCAAAACCAATGGGTCTGGTGGAAAACGAGGAAAAGACGAAGTATCTCCTGTCATCAAACAAACAGTCAGCACATTCACGCCTTGGCACCCACGTCACTGTTGACAGTTACAATTTCGAGAAAGTAGAGAATTTCGTTTACTTCGGAACCAGCATCAACACCGATAATAATGTCAGCATTGAAATCCAACGCAGAATCACTCTTGCCAACAAGTGCTACTTTGGACTGAGCAGGCATTTCAGGAGTAAAGTCCTCTCTCGACGTACGAAAACCACGCTCTATAAGTCACTCATCATGCCAGTGCTGGTATATGGCGCAGAAGCATGGACAATGACAACATCCGATGAGGCAGCTCTTGGAGTGTTTGAGAGAAAGATTTTGCGAAAGATTTACGGGCCATTACGCGTTGGCCACGGCGAGTACCGCAGACGATGGAACGATGAGCTGTATGAGCTTTACAACGATATGGACATAGTACAGCGAATTAAAATACAGCGGCTCCGCTGGCTTGGTCATGTCGTTCGAATGGACACCGACGCTCCAGCTCTGACAGTATTCAACTCGGAAGTCGCTGGTGGTAACAGAGGAAGAGGACAGCCTCCTCTGCGTTGGAAAGATCAGGTGGAGAAGGACTTGGCTTCACTTGGCGTCTCCAATTGGCGTCGGTTGGCACAGAGGAGAAACGACTGGCGTGCTTTGCTGAACTCGGCTAAAATCGCTTAGGCGGTTACAGCGCCAAAAAAAGAAGAAGAAGAAATGGAAAAATTACATAATTGGTTCCAAACGAATAGTAAATATTTTTTTAAATGTTTCCACTTATCCACAAGCGAAGAAAGAGTTTACAACCCCTTATTAAACAAAGTGATAATATTATCAACGATGAGTTGGTATACAAATTACGCAATAAAAAAATTAATAAAAACTACTCTTACAAATGAAAAAATAATAAAAAGCGTAACGTAAAAATGTCTCATGAAAGATGTTTAAAAAATCCTTAATAAAAATTTAAATTGTTGTCACCATTCCCTAACATTATAAAACAGTTAACTCTAAATCATAAACAATATAATTTGGGGTCGCCATAGCCTACTACGTATAT
>NW_023466966.1:0-7037 GCF_013731165.1 Rhagoletis pomonella
AAAAAAATAAAAAGTACTTAAAGGCAGTCTAGATTATTTAAGACAAATATTCGCAAATTTGCTTAACTTACATAACTTATCGACCGCACTGGAGATAAATTGAAGTGGATTGGTTGTAAGTAGGTTCTTCTTTGCCACCAGTAAATCTGTAAATTTGTTGGAAATCGATGACAGGCCTACAGTGCCGAAAATACTTCGAGTGTCCGCTTGTGTTTCATATGTGTGGGGGAGAATAGTACACAAAGCAAGTAGGATTATGAAGCGCATTTTGTGGGAGGATCCCACTAACTTTATTAGTTTTTGTATTATTTTTCGCATAACACTGCACTCCTGCGGTTAATTAATGTAAGTATTTATTTTTTTTTGTTTTTTCAAGAAAACAAAGCTAGATCACCTACCCGCTTGGCGGTTTAAAGAAATTTAAAATTCATTACTTCAGTATGTTTTTATGTTTACATTTTTATAAATTTATTCTGGATTTTTATTATATGTGTTTTATTAAGTTTAACATTTTGTCTTCACTCAATTATGTAATTATTGAGAAAAAAAGCTTAAAGTGACCCGAAAGAGCCAAAAGAAAAAAGAAAGTTCCGAGAAAAAAATTCTGGTAAAAGTTTAATACAAACGGTATTTTTTAGAGATACAGTACTTTCAATTGAAATAAAATAATGAGATTTTCAAACTAAAAATCTACTTTTTTTTAAAAAGATAACTTTTTGCCGTTAGTGTTTGGTATATAATTTCGGAAAGTTTAGTTTTCGACCACTTTTGCAAGCAATGATGGCCGTAACTTCGCAATGGTTCGCATAATGTTATCTTCCAAGGCGTCCAAAATTCAGGTGTGTTCGCGTAAAAAACCATGCCTGATTATGTCTGTTTCCACGTGGCAGTTTTTTTATGACATACATTTTTTATCGTTTCACTGGCTACTGGAAATTCGGCAATAAAAAATCTCTCTAATTAAAAAAAAGTATTGTTTTTGTTATGATAAATTTTGTTTTTTTTTTATATATAATCGTTTTAATTTTTTTATAAAATTTAATTTACTTTATATAGAACAGCTTTCAACAATTTTAAAATTTGCCTTTAAAAAAAAAATTTACTTTATTTTATTTATTACTCGATTTTTATGTTATAATTTAAAGTTTTTAATTTAATTTTTTTTTTAATTTTTGCTTTAGTTTTATTTAATATTTTATTTTACCATGTTTTGATGTCATACTTTATTTTATAGTTCTATATAGGTGTTCGTAGTAATTTTATTAAGCTCTAAAATAATTTTAATTTAGCTTTTGATTTGATGGTGTTAAATTTTTTATTATTCTTTCATTTTATTTTCATTAATATATATACTTTTTTTTATATACGAAAAACCAAGTATTGCTTAGTTTTTACTTTATATTCTAATGGCCTTATTCATAAAAAATAAAATAGGTTTATAGAGCTTTATAAAGTGACATTTTCATACAAATTTTCGATATAAAAAGCAGTTAAAGTCTTCTTTATTTTTTATGAATTTGGGTGTAAATATTTTATTATTTCCTTTATTCGTGCTCAACTTTGTCACTTCTTTTTATCCAAATAACTTTTTGTAACTTATACACAATTTAGGCGCACACCCACTTTCTTTAAATAACCACTTAATACTGAATCTACTCGCAAGCACTTCATTATTTCAAGTATCGGATATGAATTAGCAAAAAAAAATCTTAACCTCGAATAAACTAACACGCCTGCATATGTATATACACCTGTATATTTATGTACTTATAACCAGCGATACCCTCAGTTTATTACCTACGAAACGTAACATTTATGTATGAGTATTTATATTTTTATTTATTCAATAAAAACTTTTTTTTTCGAGTTTTGCCACTATCGGTATCTAGTAGATACGTATTGTCTTGACCCAAAAATTGCATATAAAAATTCCAAACAAGCTATCAATGTTTTCGCAATAAATATTTCATTAAAAAATAGGAGTATTCTTGGTGCACACGATAAAAACCGCTTTCCTATGAGACAGCTTTGCAAACCGTGCAGGGCTTTGCAAGACTTCGAGAATACCCTTTATATATTTCAGAAGAAATTCCGGGGGTAGGGAGTGTATGTATTGGCCATAGATGTCCTATTCACCTCTTCCTTCCCCGTGAAATGGTGTCAAACTCTATGGGAAGGTGCAATGTGGTCTTTTTGGCGGAGCGACAAAAGCGACTTAGATCGCTTTGTCGAAGTGGCCTCTTAGACTGCAATCACCTTACCCTAGAGTAGGTTTATAAGTAATCTGTACCTTGGTACCCATATCAGTTGGATAGCATTGTCCTCAGCCAGCGCACTAAGCCTTTCAATACACTCGAGGAGACATGTGTATTTGACCTCGAAAGTTGAGAGAGCAATGAGTGACTATGTTTTAATATAAGGATCCACTCACTTCGATAATTCCTACAAAGGCTAATCTCTGCGTAGTGGCAAATGACATAGAATTCGCTTCGAAGATGCTTGGGAAGGTTCACAAGTGCACTGAAAGCTTCTATCTAGGGTCAGATGGATCTCCTTCAATACCCTCAAATTTACATACATATGTATGTATGTTTATTCGTAAATCGCAAAATGTTCGAATGAGTTGCTGTGGAAACGATGAAATGAAAATGTAAACGTTTCAGGGAACCGAAAATTTGCCAAGTTCAGAAAAAGCACAGAAAATCTCTTCTATAAAATTAAAAAAAAACCAACTTATGGTGATTTCATTTCTTCCAAAAACTGTTGCCCTTCCCCGGTACAAAATGTGTTTGATGTTACACTCAACCCTGTAGAAAGTCATGTTTTGCCTTCTTGTCCTTGTCTAGCTCACGCATTTCATAATATTGTCGATTCAAAAAACCATCTAATTTTCAGGGCAACCATCTCCCCTGACAAAGCTTCACAGGGCAGAGAATGTGCGGTTTTTTCTTTACAAGAGTGTGATATTTTAAGAAACGAACATAAAATTTTCTCACACCCTTTGCCTTTAATTAAAAATCGAACACAGAAAGAGAAAGCGGCAATCAAAAGGCGACATTTTATGGTAGAAACGAAATCACCATTAAAAAGTTTTCACTCTTAGCTAACGATATATCTTTTATCCTTCTTTATAAGTAGATATTTATAAGTTAAGGGGATTTTTTTAAGTCTAATATAAACATAAATAAATAACTAAATAAATAAAATCTGATGAAATAAACATAAAATTAATTAAAGTTGCCCACCTTTGAAAGAATATAGTTTTTTTAGCAATCGCTATCGCCCGTTAGCTTATCATCAAATCTAACTACATACATACACATGTGTGCCATTATAGGAAGTTTTATATTTGCACATGGTCTGGTTGGTTGTCGCATTCTGTCTAGTTAAAATAATCCCTAAATGATTGATATAAATTTAAACAAAGGGAGAAGTGATTTCTTGGTTTTGTGTGTATTAATTACACTGTACACTTATAAAACTTATATTACAAGTGCTATAACGGGTCAAAGGTCAGATCTTCGAAAAATTAAAAACTTAATATTTCAGAAAATTTTGAACTGATTTTTAAAAGATTCATATCGTTGTAAAAGTGATTGGCCCCCCCTTTCTTGTGATATGCATTTTTGTATACTTTGTATATAAAAATTTGAGAAACCACACATTTAAAGGAAAAAATACCTTTTTTGTGTACAAAAAAAAATACTAATTAGTAATACAATTGAATACCGTATTTAAATAAAGCAAACAGTTAGTAGTGTTTTAAGCGCTAATTCGTTCCTGTTTACCCACAGCCCTGTTAAAAATAAAGCAAAGGTATATGTAACAGAAGTCTAAGGCATATAAAAATATAAAAACACCATGGTTTTTAATTTTTTATATATAACAGGTTATATATAAAAATTAAAGGTAATTATCTGTTTTATTTAAATAAAGTGTTCAATTGTGTTTCTAATTAGTATTTTTTTAGTTTAAAATATTTTTTATATGAAAAAATTGGTATTTTTCCTTTTAAGTGTTTTTTCTCGAATTTTTATATACGAAGTGTACAAATATGCATTTCAGAAGAAAGGAGTTTAATTCTCTTTACACGATACTAATTGTTTAAAAATCGATTTGTATTTTTTTTTGTTTAAAATATTTTTTCTTACATTTTTATATACGAAGTATACAAATATGCATATCAGAAAGGAGTGTAATTCCCTAAAAATCGGTTAGTATTTTTTTTTTTGTTTAAAATATTTTTTTCATAAAAAAATGTATTTTTCCTTTAAATGAGTTTTTTTTTTTAATCTTATACTCGAAGTATACAAATATGCATATCAGAATAAAGGGGATTTAACCATCTTAACAATGTTTACAACGACACCAATTTTTTAAAAATTGGTTACTAATTTTTTTGTTTAATTAATTAGCAATATTAAATTGTTAATATTTTTTTTCATAAAAAAAGAATTTTTTTTAATTTAAATGGTGTTTTTCTAAAATTTTTATATACGAGGTATGTAAAAATGCATATCAGAAGAAAGGGGGGGGGGGGGTTAATCACCTTTCAACAATGTAAATTTTTTAAAAATTTGTTCAAAATTGTTTGAAATATAAGGAATTTAATTTTTCGAAGACCTGAACTTTGACCCCTTATAGCACCTGTAATATAAGTTTTCACAAAAAAAGTTATACGCCAGTTAAATAAGAGCAAAAGGAGGACCACGTCTATATTTTTAGTTATTTACATGCAATAATTAAATATAGTTTTTTACCAAAGGTCCGAATTCGAACTTCGAAGTCCCATATCTCGATTTCGGAGGCTAACTTCGAAAAATGGAGAAATTGCTTTATTACCTATGACTCAATCTCCTAAATAAATTGATTTGGTCTAATACCCAGAAAAAAAGTTGATAATGCCATACAGTGTTATATATACATATGTAGAAAATGTAACGGCACGTGGCTTACCACTACACCACAGCGGCCGATTGTTATTTATAGTAAGGGAATTTAATAATTAAAAACTAATTCCACTTCCTTTTGATTCCATTCTCACTATCTTGATTATCAAAGAGGTAGAATTATCAATGACTCTAAATTATCGGGCATTGGGTATAGTCGTTGAACTGAGTATGCAATCACAGGACTATACTCAAACCAGATTCTTCGTCCTCATTCGTGCATTCTGGGCAAAGTGAGCAACCCGCCGTTTGCTGTAACCAATCCGAGTGGAGCCTTTGGTCACTTCAGAGAGAGAGGGAACTTTGCTGTGCCACTCCGACTTATTCGGTTTAAGGGCTCTCTTTAGTCTGCAGGCGTCTGATTACCAGTAGGTGTGGCTGCAGGATGGCGTCTGTATTGATGCAAGCATCACAAAGATTCGGAAATCAAAATCGTGTATGGATATTTCAATGTCAAGTTGGGCAAGGAAGAGATCTTTGTCGCCATTATCGGAAAATTGAGCCTTCACGACGAAACGTCCGATAACGGACTGAGGCTGATCGCGTATGCGATACTAGGATCAATCATAAAAAGGTCAATCCAGCTGCTTGGCTGTGTCCAGATCCAACCCCGAAGAAAACCAAATCGTTTATGGTGTGATAGACGTAAGGCATGCTTCCAGTGTTTTAGACGTATGTACGCACACTCCGAGGGTCAAATATTGACTCGGAGCACTTTTTTGTTGATGCTAAGATACGCGACCGCATCTGTGCAGTAAAAAAAATGTGCATCCAACAATGCTAGGAAAACTCAACGCCGAAATGCTGCACTCACAACAGGCAGCCAATGTATTCGCCACTCGACTCTCACAGCTGCTCTCATATAACACTCTTCAACAAACCACTTTCCCGCTCATTATATACCATCGCAGCATAATCCATATTGGTGTCTGCCTAAATTTTGACGACTGTCTCAATTTGTTATACATTTTCGATAAAGGGTCCACTCAGTGGCTGGAATATATGCTTGGGAGCAGTACGGACTTCTATAGTATTCTCTTGCCATTTTCCTACTATCGATGATCCGCAATACCGCTAGTAAATATGAATATGACAGCCAAACAACAAATCAAAACTCATTAACGTACCAAATTAGTTTAGTAGGTTCACCGAGTCTCTGTCGAAGTATATGGCATATTAGTTCCAGCTCTAATCAATCCGTTCAGGGAAATTGTAGGCGGTCGGCCCTACGTACTTTAAAATCAATCCTTTTCCAGTTGATGTCTTTATCACTTGTGACGTGAGAAGGTGACATCCAAAATACCCCTAATCCTAGGCTCAGCAAAGGAAAACGCTTCACATGTCTTCTTATTCGGGTAATACTGTCAGACTTTGATACTAACCCGGTCCTTGTGAATTCTTGTGGAGAAAGATGATCAGATTTGGGAAAACTGAAAGTGAGCTTTCAAAGCCTGACTGAGAAAGTCGGTCGCATATCGTGGTCTCATTTTAAGTCATCTTCCTTCAGTAGTTTACATTCATTGGAACAAACACATTTTTAATACTCGAATACACTTTAAACATGAAACTTATCTATCGTTAACTTAAGCAATACTGTTTTTTTCTTCTTTGTCTTTCTTCCACATTCGGGCAAACAGACGAAGGTATTTCGTGGGCTACCTTTCCGCAGATGCCTTACTTGCTTGAATTGGACATCGGCAACTGCAACATACAGTTCATTGCACGTGAAGTATTCCAGAACATCACTGGGCTCCGCAAGCTTTTCATGCCGCACAATAAAATGCTCGACATTCCATCTGACACCTTTCAGCTGCTACCCCATCTGGAGTATCTTGATTTATCCTTCACTAATTTATTGGAAATCGACTATAGGACAACACATCTCACACTCAATGCTGTGTGGCATCTCGTTTATGGTGTTAAAATACATAAAGACACTTTCAAGAATCTAAATAATCTCGCGTATCTCGATTTGTCGCATACGAAGGTAACACGCAACAGCGCCATGGCATTTACATATCTCGGTCAGAGTCTGAAATTCATGAGTTTGTGTTATACATCCTTTCCCATGGTTGGCAATGCGTTTTT
>NW_023466967.1:0-7036 GCF_013731165.1 Rhagoletis pomonella
AAAATCTATCAAAAAATCGATTACATGATCGATAACAAAGTCGATAAGTCGATTCAAAGCGGAAGTGATGAAACTAAAGGCAACAACGAAACTTCATAATTTTAAAAACTTCAACTCGAGTTATTATAGACAAATACTTCTTCTTCTTTATTGGCGCTGTAACCGCCTATGCGATTTTGACCGAGTCCAAAACAGCACGCCAGTCATTTCTCTTCTGTGCTAACTGACGGCAATTGGAAATGCCAAGTGAAGCCAAGTCCTTCTCCACCTGGTCTTTCCAACGCAGAGGAGGCCTTCCTCTTCCTCTGTTATCAGCATCGCGGCCCGCGTTGAAAATTTTCAGAGCAGGAGCGTTTCTGTCCATTCCAACGACATAGCCAAGCCAGCGGAGCCGCTGAATTTTAATTCGCTGCACTATGTCTATATCGTTGTAAAGCTCATACAGCTCATCGTTAAATCGTCTGCGATATTCGTCATCACCAACGCGTAAAGGTCCGTAAATCTTTCGCAGAATCTTTCTCTCGAAAACTCCAAGAGCCGCCTCATCAGATGCTTTCATTGTCCATGCCTCCGCGCCATACACCAGCACAGGCATGATGAGTACTTATAGAGTGTGAGCTTTGTACGACGAGAGAGTACTTTACTTCTCAATTGCCTACTCAGCCCAACGTAGCACTTTTTGGCAAGAGTGATTCTCCGTTGGATTTCAAGGCTGACAAATACAGTGACTCAAAAAAGCACCTGGTGATTTTTTTATTTTTCGCAATGTTTTTCAAGTAAAATTTTTTTGTTGTTTTAACTAAATTCATAAAAATTAAGGATTCAAACTATATACAATATTTAGAAAAATTCAAAAAAATGTCGTCCAAATTTCGAATTTTTTACTCTGAATTTTTAGAACAATTTAAGATACCGAGTTTTAAAGCAAATAATACTTGAGTATAGCTCACACTGTGGTTCCCGTTTATTTTTGTTTTTTAATTTTTTGCCACCAGTCTTTTGTGTTTTTTATTTAACAATTTCTATTGATAAAAAATGACGTTGATTAAATTTTTTTTGCGAACAAGTATAGTGCGTCATTACATACCTGTAAATTTTTTTTTATTTGTATTTAAATAATCATTTAAAATATTTAGGCAATCAAAAGCTCCCCGGGATTCCAGTAAAATGAGTTTTGAATGGAGCACGATATGTTCGCCTTATAACGATATACATTTATACGTATGTAAGTATATAAAAAGTATGCAAAGAAATTTATAATATAAAAGATAACTACGAAAAATAAATCGGTAACGAAGAGTTCAACAAATATCTACCAAAATGAGAAAAAATTTACCTTTTTACCAACCCAAATTTTTTCTACCAATTTTGGTAACAATTTACCAAAGTGGCAACCCTGACTGGTTCTGGTTCTGAAATCGCAGGTTCGAGGCCGCTTGGAGGTGGTTAAGATTTTTAAAGTTAAATAAATGTAAGTAAAAATAATTTATTCAATTTATAAATAAATAACAAATTTGAAAATCTAATTGCGTTGCAAAAAAACATTTAGGAAGAAATATAAAAACAAAGAAATTAAACAAAAATATTTTTTTTATTAAATTAAAAAATTACAATAAACAGCATATAAATAAAATAAATTTATAAAAAATAAAAATAAAATAAAAAAAAAAAAAAAAAAATAATTTCCCAAAAAATAAAACTAAAAAAAAAAAAAAAAAAAAAAAATTACCTGCCCCAGGATTTGACCCTGGGACCTCAGGCTTACCACGCGAGTGCTCTTCTCTGTCGGCCATTGTGACTGCTGGAGCGTCGCGAGCAAAAAGGCACACTTATGCTTTTCACGGGGCATGAATTGGCAGACTATCTCATCAACTGGTATGATGCTACTAGTATTTATACTAGTAGATGCTGATGCATAGCCTGACAATAGACATCTCGTAGCACATCGCAATGTTAAAAATACCAGTCGCTAACATTGAAAAAGGATAGAACGTGAACTAGTTCGGCTGAAACGCAGCCCGGTAGAATTCTAGTTCACAACTAGTAGCTTTCCCTGCAGGGTATCTATCACAAGACTGTTGCAATAAATTGGCTAGACGCATGTTTGCAGATTCAAAATTATACTCGAGTATTCTTTTGCTCGATGAAAGTAATCGTTCATTAAGTAATCTTCTCCACAGAGTTGCATTTTGTGATTTTATTGATAACGCTTAGTTTACACGTTCGAAAAATTGCTTCCAATTTGGAAATTCTGGGGAAAATTGCAGTATATTGGGACTATTTCGCAGTAGGCAGTAGATTTTTTTTTCGTCTCAAAAATGCAGCAGATCTACTGCAATTGCACTAAAGTTCGAACGCTGATGCCGTGTCTGTTTGACGTAGGAACATATAATATTTACTGTTGATAGAGAGAGAGACGCACGCGCACGTACACGGTGGTTAGTTTTCATTTACATGGTGCTCTAATAAGTTTGATCGTGTCAGCTGAAACGTTAACGTCAGCGTTGTCGTTTTGGTCCAATTGGAGCAAAATTGGTAGGTTCATTCTCCTTTGGTAGCTTGGTTGGTTCGATGAACCTTTTGGTAGGCAAACATGTTTTGAAAAAACAACCAAATTGAGCATTAAAATTTGTTCGCTTAATTTACGATTACACGTTCAAAACATTGCTTTCACTTTGCTCACACGTTGTAGTTGTAGTTTTTAGAGCTTCACGAAAATGCTTATTGCACGGAAACTAATGAAGCGATTTCAAAGAAGAGGGCGGCGCTTCAAAGATAAAATTCCAAACCTATCGACAGATTCATTTTTGTAAGTAACCAATTCGTTTTCTGTCGTAAAAAGAACCGAAAACATGGGTTTTTTGGGATCAATTTTGAGCCTTTAAAGTGCTCCAGCAGCTTATGATTTGCAGATATAACCTTCATTTTCGGGACATAGATTCTTTGGAGCAGTAGAAATATTATCGTGTACAGATTATATATAAATTCAACAAATATTGAGCATTTTAAAGCAAAAATCTTTTGAAAAAATTTGAGAATTTTTTGTTATTACCAAAATGCTCGAAAACCGCTCTAATCATTTTATTTTTGTTTTCAAAAATTCAAGAGTCTTCCTTTCTTTGGTATATGGGAAGTATTCGTTGATATCTTCTAAGTATGTTTATTTGATTCAAATATATGGGCATAAATGATTTCCCATACAAAATCACTGCGTCATCATTTTGTATACACGTGCGTGCGCTGGAAGTGAGGGAAGGAGACAAAAAGTATGTATGTGTGCGTAAGTACATATTTCGGCTTTTGATAAACAGATGGCGCAATATTTATAACCAGGGAACGGATTTTTAGGACCTAAAAACCTATAAAAAAGGCAAAATAAAGTAACGAAATAGGCTGGAAAAGGCAAAATAAAATAGCGAAAAAGGCAGGAAAAGGCACTAGGTATTGTAAAAAAGGCAAAAAAAGGCAAAATAAAATAGCGAAAAAGGCAGGAAAAGGCAAAAAAAAAGGTATTGCAAAAAAAGCAAAATAAGGCACTAAAAAAAGACAGAAAATACGAAGAACAATCAAAAAATATATTTTTTTAGAAATGTTTATATTACAAGTAAAAAGAGAAAAACTATGAACTACCACACCCCTTATTGTCTTCAAGCCTGCGATAGCTGAGAAAACGGCTTTGAATTTTTTCAACACTAATTTGGCAAGAGGTCCCTGCGCTTCTATAAGCCGCATGGGCATGTGTATATTTTTTAATCTTAAAAAAAAAATTGTAAATGCTATAATCACTTTTTTAAAGGTAGAAAAGGCAAATATATTAAAAAAGGCAAAAAAAAGGCAAATATCTTAAAAAAGGCAAAAAAAGGCAACATCAAATGTGTATATATGGAATCAGGGAAAGCTAAATCGTGGACATTCTTAATCGAATATACTCTATCGCTTTAGCAGAAAAAAATGCAATTTCCATAAAATCCGTTCCCTGGCTATAATCACTTTTTTAAAGGTAGAAAAGGCAAATATCTTAAAAAAGGCAAAAAAAGGCAAATATCTTAAAAAAGGCAAAAAAGGGCAACATCAAATGTTTATATATGGAATCAGGGAAAGCTAAATCGTGGACATTCTTAATCGAGTATACTCTATCTCTTTAGCAGAAAAAAAGGCAATTTCCATAAAATCCGTTCCCTGCTATAACACACTCTATGATCGTTGGTTTTGAATGCACAAAAAAAGGACTGTTTAGGTACAAAACTTATATGATTATTGAAACAGGGCTTTTACAGGTAGACGCAAATAATTCTTAAGATGTTTCTTGTTACATCAGGTAGTACAAAACTTGAATCAACCTGAAGAACTTGTAGGCAAAAAAGAACTTAAGATCTAATATTTACTTGAATACGAGCTTGCGAGACTGAAGAGATATAATGTTTTTATAACCAAGTGTTACGCAAAGAAATAAATTTTATAAAAGTAAAAATGGCAAATGGTGAGTGGCTCACTCTACGATAACTTAGTGCACTTGATCCTGAAGAACAGCATGGATACATTCGCAAGAGGTTAGAAAATTTAGGAGAGACGACTAGCATTTCGTATCTGAATAGAATGTGGACGACAACGAAGACGATGTAACTCCAGTTGACTCCGATGTTGGCGATTGGCGATGTTCCGGAAAACTGTACTGCCAAAGAAGGAACAATTGAACAGCTCCACCACCACAAGCTGCCTGAAGACCCTTGGGTTCCGACTAGGATGTTCCTTTACCAACCTAGTGAGCAACTGGCGGAACCAGAATATTCTCTACACGCAACATCATTGAAGCAATAAACGGCGGTCCTTTGAGGATAATGGATGTTGGTATTTAGGAGGCAAGGAAGAACGTGACAGTGCGGGCAGAATAAAAAAAATGGTAATTTTCTATATCCGCCCAACAAGAAAAACCTTCGTATTGGCAAGAGACCCATGTGTGCAGAACATTCTACTAATATGCTGCAATGCAATATCTCGATGTAGTTAAAATGTTAGTAATTTCCAATTTATTCATATTTATTATTTTACAAGTATTGTCTTACTATAATATCATTATATTCGTGTATTATTTTAGGAATTCGATTCGGAATTATACATATTCTTGTATTATTTTAAGAATTTTATTCGGAATAAAGTTTACTTTTCAATAGTATTAACATACATATTTTCATATAAAGGGTGATTTTTTAAGAGCTTGATAACTTTTTTTTTAAAAAAAACGCATAAAATTTGCAAAATCTCATCGGTTCTTTATTTGAAACGTTAGATTGGTCCATGACATTTACTTTTTGAAGATAATTTCATTTAAATGTTGACCGCGGCTGCGTCTTAGGTGGTCCATTCGGAAAGTCCAATTTTGGGCAACTTTTTCGAGCATTTCGGCCGGAATAGCCCGAATTTCTTCGGAAATGTTGTCTTCCAAAGCTGGAATAGTTGCTGGCTTATTTCTGTAGACTTTAGACTTGACGTAGCCCCACAAAAAATAGTCTAAAGGCGTCAAATCGCATGATCTTGGTGGCCAACTTACCGGTCCATTTCTTGAGATGAATTGTTCTCCGAAGTTTTCCCTCAAAATGGCCATAGAATCGCGAGCTGTGTGGCATGTAGCGCCATCTTGTTGAAACCACATGTCAACCAAGTTCAGTTCTTCCATTTTTGGCAACAAAAAGTTTGTTAGCATCGAACGATAGCGATCGCCATTCACCGTAACGTTGCGTCCAACAGCATCTTTGAAAAAATACGGTCCAATGATTCCACCAGCGTACAAACCACACCAAACAGTGCATTTTTCGGGATGCATGGGCAGTTCTTGAACGGCTTCTGGTTGCTCTTCACTCCAAATGCGGCAATTTTGCTTATTTACGAAGCCATTCAACCAGAAATGAGCCTCATCGCTGAACAAAATTTGTCGATAAAAAAGCGGATTTTCTGCCAACTTTTCTAGGTAATAAAATTCAATGATTTGCAAGCGTTGCTCGTTAGTAAGTCTATTCATGATGAAATGTCAAAGCATACTGAGCATCTTTCTCTTTGACACCATGTCTGAAATCCCACGTGATCTGTCAAATACTAATGCATGAAAATCCTAACCTCAAAAAAATCACCCGTTACATACGCGGGCATGCAGCTGTTGACGTAAAGGGTAAAAGTTGAAAAATGGCCAGATCTCTGCTCCAGGTGGTAGAATCCCTCCCAGACTATAGATGGGAATATGAAGTAAAACACTTTTGTTGAGGATATCATGAAATTTTAAGTCAATCTGATGTCTAGTTTCCAAGATATAACAGTTTTAAAACGCAAAACATACCCGGGTATGCTGCTGTTGACATAAAGGTTAACAGTAAAAATTAAAATTAAACATATTATTGTTAACAAGGTCTTTAAATAAAAGAATTGACGTATTGTATAAACATTTTTGTAAAAAATTCAAATACCTTTGAGATTAATTCCATTCATATTAAACATCTTTTCTTTGTGTGTGAAAAAAAAGACATTTTATGCATTACAATAAAAAAAATCTCAAATTCGTTTCAATTTGCATAAACTCACACCTTTTTACCAATACATACACTCACACTTTGCCAATTGCCTATCATCAATTTTTCTTTCAAGACGATAGGTAAATTCTGGTTCTATTTCAACAGCCAATCAGGTCATATCTTTGGGAAATGAGTTTTTGTTCGCAGAAAATTGTCTGCTTAATAAAATATAGAAAAAAAGAACAGTCCAGTGCCGTCGGCTTGGTCTGCAGGCTGTATCGGAGATACAGCCGTTAAATTTAAACGTAGAATACGTGGTATGGTTAAGAGCATATCCAAGTCAAAAACGAAAGCACACCCTAAGAACAAAATATCGATAACAAAAGCGATAATAATATCGATAGCAAAATCGATAATAATATCCATAGCAAAATCGATAACAAAATCGATAAAAATATCGATAACAAAATCGATAACTAAATCGATTAAAAAATCTATCAAAAAATCGATTACATGATCGATAACAAAGTCGATAA
>NW_023466968.1:0-7035 GCF_013731165.1 Rhagoletis pomonella
AACCAATTGGTGATCAAACTCCAACCAATAACTTATTATTTGCTATATGGCGATCCTGCCAGGCTCATAAAATAAATAAAAATTATTGGCTTTAAAAGGCGATACCGCCAGCCGAAAAATAATTAAAAAATTTTATAAAATAATTTATTCGACTCTACAAGGCGATATCGCCAGCCGTAGTTAAATAAAATAATTTATGTGGCTCATAGCGGCACCGCTAGCCGAAAAAAAAAAATAATAATAAAATCCAAATTTATGAGGATTGAAACCCAAAAATAGAAGACATCGATGACGCGCGACGACGAAGTGGAATATGGAAACACACTAAGGATATCAACCCAAGGATTGAACCCCAAAAATAGAAGACATCGACGACGCGCGACGACGAAGTGGAATATTGGTAATATGACTGGCAGCAAATAGTAGTAATTTGGTAATATGACTGGCAGCAAATATTGATAATTTCGTGATATGACTGGCGGCAAATATTGGAAATTTGGAGACAAAACGGCAGCGTAAGGTAGAAAAAAAAAAAAAAATTTTTTGAAATGATTAATAAATAAAAAGAATATAAACCTCTTAGAAAACTCTGGCACGCCTTATGGCCGCCATCTAAATAGCAGTAATTTGCTTAGGGGTAAAGGTTAAAAATTAATTATTGAAATTTTTTTTTCTCTCTTCTCTCTCTGTACAATAAAAATAATGCAAAGGATTTCGACCGAAGAGGAGTCTGATAAAAAATATCATAAAGAAATCAATAGACTTTTTCAAAAGTGTGTAGACACACTTATTGAAGGTACAAAACAGATCCTCGAGAGTCGCAAATCCGAAAAAATCGGACCTAAACCGATTAATATTGAAGAGTATAGGAAAAGAAACAAACTAAATAAAACAGAAGATATCCCAGAAATTCCTGCCCCACAAATTGTACATAGAAGAAAAAGGGCAGGAAGAAAAGTAAAAAGCCGAGTAGAATTAGCAAAGTTATATCAACAACTTAACTTTGATAATAGCTCAGATAAAAGATTAAAATTACAAGAGGAAATTAAAAATGTTAAAACACAAATAAAGAATAAAAATTTTTTAAACAATAAATTTTTAAAGTAAATTTGAACGCTTATGTTAAAATTCATATACTTTTAATAACCTTTTTCTCATGGATAGTGCATTGCCCGATGATCTTGACTACGAGGCAATAAACAAAATTGTAGATGATCTAGAGTGTGAAAACTCAGAAACTCGTAGATCAAGATCACGAATTAGGGGAAGTAATAGATCCCATTTAAATCACTTAAAACAATTTTGGTTACGTATAGGTATGGGTAGGGAACCCACTATGGAAGACTTAGTATATCCTTCCACATTGGCAGAAGAAGTAAATAGATTAATAAGGAAAACATTCCCTGAAGAATATTAAAATTTGTACATTAAATGACGAGTTTATGAATAAATAAAAATAAAATATTAAAATCGAAATTTTATTTTCTTTCAAACATGACTTGGTGGAAAATTGCACTAAACGGAATATTAATAGGAATAACAGGTTATGAGGTAGGAAAAGAAACCTCAGGTGAAAAAACCTATGAAACTAAAGTAGTCAAATATGAACCATATTCTATTGTAGAAAACGCGGAAGAAGTTTCCGATAAGTGGTTGACTGCTTTTGCATGTGTAGCTACATGTTTAATTGTTGCAATTGCAATTTTGATAAAAAATTATATTAAAAATAAATTGAGACAATTAAACAATGTGCAACAACGCGTGTAACTTTCCCAATAGAAATGAATCAGTGGAAAGACATCCATGACACATTATTGGAAGAAAAAATTAAAGCTAATAAATCGTATAAGTGCATAAACAAAAGTGCTCCAATATCACCAGAAACCATAACAAAGCATCTGAATATAATTTTAGAAGCTCTAAATGGCATAAGGCAGGTGATCGAATCCGTAAATAACATATTCACCGAAGAACATCAAAGAGAAGCTTACCAATTTTTCTCCGCCGTACGAGATAAACTTGTATCTTCTCTAGCTAGACACAATCTAGAATTTGATGTACCAAATACAACAAAAGAAGAAATTCAAATAGATTTTGTACTACTTCTGTCTGAACGTGTTCCTAGCCAAACCAACTCACCTTCATTAACTCAAGCCACACCGGTGGAAGAACTTAAAATAGAAATACCGATAATACACGTCACAATGCCACAAACCGTAGTAGAATTTATCAAAACTGCTTCGTCAGTACTACCAGAGTTTGATGGTAAACCAGAAAATCTGCATAGCTTCCTAGATGCACTTGATATACTCGAGCAAATCAAGGATACACACGAGGCATTGGCCATTACCATGATAAAAACAAAGCTGAAAGGTACAGCAAGAAATTTTATCAGTAATGAGACCACAATCGCCCAAATAAGAACCAAATTACATACCGCAATAAAGGGAGAATCAGTGGAGGTTTTGACCGCTAAACTACTGAACATCCAACAGCGTAGCAAAACGGCTAACCAATACACAGCAGAGATTGAAAAAATCACAAGGTCGTTAGAAGGAGCATATATCTCTGATGGATTAAACCCAGACTTGGCCACAAGATATTCAACACAGGCAGCAGTTAAAGCCATGTGTAAAAACTGCTCTAATGACAAGGTTAAAATGATTATGCAAGCAGGTACGTTCACAACGATGAACGACGCAATATCGAAATTCACTAATAGTTGTACCGAAATCACTGGCAGCTCAAATACGATCTTAAATGTACGACAGCAAGGTCAGTACAGGAGTAATTTCCGTGGAGGTTACCGTAGTAACAACTATGGAAATTACCAAAATCGGAGATTCAGACCACAACCGAGATATAACAATAACTCGCGGTCGTACAACAACAATAATAACCGGAGAGGATCACAAGCCCAAAACGGCAATAGATCCTACAACCAGAACCGTAATGTGCGCGCCATAACCGCAACGGAAAACCAGGAAACTCCACTTCAAAATTAACAAAAAGAAAAATATGCGTACTTAATCTAAATTTAAACAGCTATATATCTACAAGAACATCTTTAAACAATTCATACTCAAATTTTTTAATTGATACTGGAGCCGATATCTCCATAATTAAAAAACAGCAAATAAATAATAAAGAAAAAATAAATACTGAACAAATCACAGATTTGAAAGGCATTGGTCAGGGAATAACTAGCACTTTAGGCACAATCAAAGCAGATCTAAAAGGCGATGACCTTCTAATTTATCATAAATTTCATGTTGTAGAAGACAACTTTCGTATTCCATGTGATGGAATAATAGGCCTAGATTTCATAAAGAAATACAATTGTATTCTAGATTATGGAAAAACAGAGGATAAACTAATCCTTAGACCATATGATTTCCCTCAAACAATAACAATGAATCTAACAAACTGTCTGTCCGTCAACACAATCACAATTCCAGCTAGATCGGAAGTTATTAGACAAATTAAAATAAATACAAACAACAAAAACATTTTCATACCACACCAACAACTATCCGATGGCATTTATATCGCAAATACCATTACAAATAACGAGCAATCTTTCGTTAGAATTATTAACACAACACATAACAACACAACTATTCAAAATTATAAAATTAATACTGAAAATTTAGATGATTATACACTAATTAAATCAACCACACACAGTAAAAGTTGCACAGATACAGAAAAATTAAAAAGATTAACCAAAAATTTTCCGAATTTTGTTAAAGCTCAATTAACACCACTTTGCACAGAATTCATAGATATATTTGCACTAGAAACAGAACCAATCACTTCTAATAATTTGTATAAACAAAAATTATATATGAAGGATGACACCCCCGTTTACATTAAAAATTATAGATTACCCCAAACACAAAAAGGAGAAATAACTAAACAAATAAATAAGCTAATCAAAGATGATATCATAGAACCTTCAATTTCGGAATATAATAGTCCAGTCTTATTAGTTCCTAAAAAATCACTTCCGGGAAACACAGAAAAAAGATGGAGATTGGTTGTTGACTACAGACAAGTAAATAAAAAATTAGCAGCAGATAAATTTCCCCTTCCAAGAATTGATGACATTCTAGATCAACTTGGAAGAGCAAAATATTTTTCATGCCTAGACCTTATGTCAGGTTTTCATCAAATAGAATTACACCCAGACTCTAGGGACATTACTTCATTCACTGCTGAAAATGGCACATATAGATTCAAAAGATTACCATATGGATTGAAAGTAGCCCCAAATTCATTCCAACGAATGATGACATTAGCATTCGCTGGCCTTAAACCATCCCAAGCATTTCTCTACATGGATGATTTAGTTGTATTAGGTTGTTCAGAAAACCACATGCTAAAAAATTTAAGAGACGTGTTCTCTACTTGCAGAAAATACAACTTAAAATTACATCCAGATAAATGTTTATTTTTCAGCCAAGAGGTAACATATTTAGGACATAAATGCACAAACAAGGGAATATTACCCGACCCAAGCAAATTTGAAACAGTTCAAAATTACCCAACACCAAAAACAGCTGACGAAGTTAAAAGATTTGTAGCCTTCTGTAATTATTACAGAAGATTTGTACCAAATTTTGCAGAACATTCAAGAAAGTTAACTAGGCTTTGCAGAAAGAATGTTACTTTTGAATGGACAGAAGAATGCCAAAAAGCCTTTGTCTATTTAAAAGAAGCATTAATTAGTCCAACACTTTTGCAATACCCAGACTTCGGTAAAAAATTTTGCATAACGACAGATGCTAGTGGGTATGCTTGTGGAGCAGTCCTTAGCCAAGAACATGATGGCAAACAGTTACCAATTGCCTACGCATCCAGGTCATTCACAAAAGGTGAAATAAATAAAGCAACAATAGAAAAAGAATTGGCAGCAATCCATTGGGCCATAACCTTCTTCAGACCATACGTCTATGGTAGAAAATTCTTAGTAAAACCGACCATCGCCCATTAACATACCTATTTTCAATGAAAAGTCCTTCATCTAAGCTGACACGAGTAAGATTGGATTTAGAAGAGTACGATTTTGAGGTGGAGTATATAGCTGGTAAAGAAAATCATATCGCGGATGCATTATCCCGCATAACCATTACAAATTTAAAAGATATGTCAGTGGAAGCAAACAAAATATTTAAAATAACAACAAGATCAGCAGCTAAAAAGACCAATAATAAAACTGAAGTCAAAGACCAATAATAAAACTGAAGTCAAAGAAAGTCACAAAGAGAACCCCAAAATTTACGAAGCGCTAAATAAATTTGAAGTAAAAAGACATGTCGAGCTCGTTTTCAATCCTCCGAAATTATATTTCAAAAAAGGAAAGAAAATTTGTAGCAATTTTGATACAAGCAACCTAATTGTTGAGGATAAGATTGACTTAGGACAATTCTTTACCAGGCTCGAAAGAGAAGCCGGCAATTTAGGACTTGTACAAGTACAGTTGTCCTTAGGGGACAAATTGTTTAAAAAGAATTATACTGCAGTAGGCAAATTTATGGAAATGGGAAATAAAGTTCTCAAAAAGTTAACAATCGCTCTAACCCCAGAGGTTATATGTGTGACAAATCCCGGGAAAATTAAAGAAATTCTGCACAAATATCATGACGATCCTATTAGTGGTGGCCACCCAGGAATAAATCGCATGACAGATAAAATCAAGCAGAAATATAGCTGGCTGAATATGAAAAATGACATACGAAAATATGTAAAGAACTGCATCCACTGCAAGAAAAATAAAATTAATAAACATATCAAAGAACCAATGACAATAACAGAGACACCTCCGAAGGCTTTTGATATTGTACAAATCGACACAGTCGGCCCATTGCCAAAGTCGATAAATGGAAACGAATATGCAGTTACCATTATATGCGATCTAACCAAATATTTGGTAGCGATTCCAGTTCCAAGCAAACATGCAACAACTGTCGCTAAAGCCATATTCGAGCATTTCATCCTGATTTATGGCCAAATGAAAACAATTTTAACAGACATGGGCACAGAATACAAAAATAGCCTGTTCAAAGAACTATGTAAATTGTTAAAAATTGAGCATAAAACTTCTACACCGTACCATCACCAGACTTTGGGTACTGTAGAACGCAGTCACCGGACATTCAACGAATATATGCGTGCATACATATCCAGTGACAAAGACGATTGGGATGAATACCTCAGGTATTTCGCTTATTGTTACAATACAACGCCATCAACAACACATAATTATTGTCCTTTCGAACTAATATTCGCAAAACAACCACCAAATTATGAATTTTTGGAAGAAAATGAAATTAGCCCGGTATACAACCATGAGGCGTATGACAAAGAAGTAAAATACCAACTTCAAATAGCACAGCAAAGAGCAAGCAAATTAATTCAAGAAGCTAAAGAAAAGCAAAAATCCAATTATGACAAAAATAGCTATAGTAAGGAAATTAAAATAGGAGATTTAGTATTAGTTAAAGAAGAGGCCTCCCATAAGTTAGAGAATAGATATACAGGACACTATAAAGTTAAAACCATTGATAAAAATAACAACTATACTTTAATTCCACATAGCATAGGAGATAGCAATAAAAACAAAAAGGAAATCGTAATTCATAAAAATAGGCTTAAACCAATTTAAAACCTTTAAAAATAAGCATGCCACTTTATCCATAATAATAATTTAGAAAAAAAAAATAATAATACACATAAGCATTCCAATTTACTCAACCTTATATACGGCACAAGCCAAAAGAAAACAAAATCAAATATCACATAAAATATACAAACAAACAAAAAAAAACAAAAGGAAAACACGTAACAAAACAATGGTAACAAGATCCTAAAACGATTAAAATTTTGTCAACCCAAACAAACATCAAGCGGTTCACTGAATCAGTAAAATAGATATATATAGTTGACTACAAATATATATATATCTATTTTTTTTTAAGAGGGAAGGTGTAGCATAAGCACATCGCCCTTTTTACTTTAATTGTCATGTGCACA
>NW_023466969.1:0-7034 GCF_013731165.1 Rhagoletis pomonella
TCCTATTTGTTTATACATTACTTATGTGCACATGACAATTAAAGTAAAAAGGGCGATGTGCTTATGCTACACCTTCCCTCTTAAAAAAAAATAGATATATATATATTTGTAGTCAACTATATATATCTATTTTACTGATTCAGTGAACCGCTTGATGTTTGTTTGGGTTGACAAAATTTTAATCGTTTTAGGATCTTGTTACCATTGTTTTGTTACGTGTTTTCCTTTTGTTTTTTTTTGTTTGTTTGTATATTTTATGTGATATTTGATTTTGTTTTCTTTTGGCTTGTGCCGTATATAAGGTTGAGTAAATTGGAATGCTTATGTGTATTATTATTTTTTTTTTTCTAAATTATTATTATGGATAAAGTGGCATGCTTATTTTTAAAGGTTTTTAAATTGGTTTAAGCCTATTTTTATGAATTACGATTTCCTTTTTGTTTGTATTGCTATCTCCTATGCTATGTGGAATTAAAGTATAGTTGTTATTTTTATCAATGGTTTTAACTTTATAGTGTCCTGTATATCTATTCTCTAACTTATGGGAGGCCTCTTCTTTAACTAATACTAAATCTCCTATTTTAATTTCCTTACTATAGCTATTTTTGTCATAATTGGATTTTTGCTTTTCTTTAGCTTCTTGAATTAATTTGCTTGCTCTTTGCTGTGCTATTTGAAGTTTGTATTTTACTTCTTTGTCATACGCCTCATGGTTGTATACCGGGCTAATTTAATTTTCTTCCAAAAATTCATAATTTGGTGGTTGTTTTGCGAATATTAGTTCGAAAGGACAATAATTATGTGTTGTTGATGGCGTTGTATTGTAACAATAAGCGAAATACCTGAGGTATTCATCCCAATCGTCTTTGTCACTGGATATGTATGCACGCATATATTCGTTGAATGTCCGGTGACTGCGTTCTACAGTACCCAAAGTCTGGTGATGGTACGGTGTAGAAGTTTTATGCTCAATTTTTTAACAATTTACACAGTTCTTTGAACAGGCTATTTTTGTATTCTGTGCCCATGTCTGTTAAAATTGTTTTCATTTGGCCATAAATCAGGATGAAATGCTCGAATATGGCTTTAGCGACAGTTGTTGCATGTTTGCTTGGAACTGGAATCGCTACCAAATATTTGGTTAGATCGCATATAATGGTAACTGCATATTCGTTTCCATTTATCGACTTTGGCAATGGGCCGACTGTGTCGATTTGTACAATATCAAAAGCCTTCGGAGGTGTTTCTGTTATTGTCATTGGTTCTTTGATATGTTTATTAATTTTATTTTTCTTGCAGTGGATGCAGTTCCTTACATATTTTCGTATGTCATTTTTCATATTCAGCCAGCTATATTTCTGCTTGATTTTATCTGTCATGCGATTTATTCCTGGGTGGCCACCACTAATAGGATCGTCATGATATTTGTGCAGAATTTCTTTAATTTTCCCGGGATTTGTCACACATATAACCTCTGGGGTTAGAGCGATTGTTAACTTTTTGAGAACTTTATTTCCCATTTCCATAAATTTGCCTACTGCAGTATAATTCTTTTTAAACAATTTGTCCCCTAAGGACAACTGTACTTGTACAAGTCCTAAATTGCCGGCTTCTCTTTCGAGCCTGGTAAAGAATTGTCCTAAGTCAATCTTATCCTCAACAATTAGGTTGCTTGTATCAAAATTGCTACAAATTTTCTTTCCTTTTTTGAAATATAATTTCGGAGGATTGAAAACGAGCTCGACATGTCTTTTTACTTCAAATTTATTTAGCGCTTCGTAAATTTTGGGGTTCTCTTTGTGACTTTCTTTGACTTCAGTTTTATTATTGGTCTTTTTAGCTGCTGATCTTGTTGTTATTTTAAATATTTTGTTTGCTTCCACTGACATATCTTTTAAATTTGTAATGGTTATGCGGGATAATGCATCCGCGATATGATTTTCTTTACCAGCTATATACTCCACCTCAAAATCGTACTCTTCTAAATCCAATCTTACTCGTGTCAGCTTAGATGAAGGACTTTTCATTGAAAATAGGTATGTTAATGGGCGATGGTCGGTTTTTACTAAGAATTTTCTACCATAGACGTATGGTCTGAAGAAGGTTATGGCCCAATGGATTGCTGCCAATTCTTTTTCTATTGTTGCTTTATTTATTTCACCTTTTGTGAATGACCTGGATGCGTAGGCAATTGGTAACTGTTTGCCATCATGTTCTTGGCTAAGGACTGCTCCACAAGCATACCCACTAGCATCTGTCGTTATGCAAAATTTTTTACCGAAGTCTGGGTATTGCAAAAGTGTTGGACTAATTAATGCTTCTTTTAAATAGACAAAGGCTTTTTGGCATTCTTCTGTCCATTCAAAAGTAACATTCTTTCTGCAAAGCCTAGTTAACTTTCTTGAATGTTCTGCAAAATTTGGTACAAATCTTCTGTAATAATTACAGAAGGCTACAAATCTTTTAACTTCGTCAGCTGTTTTTGGTGTTGGGTAATTTTGAACTGTTTCAAATTTGCTTGGGTCGGGTAATATTCCCTTGTTTGTGCATTTATGTCCTAAATATGTTACCTCTTGGCTGAAAAATAAACATTTATCTGGATGTAATTTTAAGTTGTATTTTCTGCAAGTAGAGAACACGTCTCTTAAATTTTTTAGCATGTGGTTTTCTGAACAACCTAATACAACTAAATCATCCATGTAGAGAAATGCTTGGGATGGTTTAAGGCCAGCGAATGCTAATGTCATCATTCGTTGGAATGAATTTGGGGCTACTTTCAATCCATATGGTAATCTTTTGAATCTATATGTGCCATTTTCAGCAGTGAATGAAGTAATGTCCCTAGAGTCTGGGTGTAATTCTATTTGATGAAAACCTGACATAAGGTCTAGGCATGAAAAATATTTTGCTCTTCCAAGTTGATCTAGAATGTCATCAATTCTTGGAAGGGGAAATTTATCTGCTGCTAATTTTTTATTTACTTGTCTGTAGTCAACAACCAATCTCCATCTTTTTTCTGTGTTTCCCGGAAGTGATTTTTTAGGAACTAATAAGACTGGACTATTATATTCCGAAATTGAAGGTTCTATGATATCATCTTTGATTAGCTTATTTATTTGTTTAGTTATTTCTCCTTTTTGTGTTTGGGGTAATCTATAATTTTTAATGTAAACGGGGGTGTCATCCTTCATATATAATTTTTGTTTATACAAATTATTAGAAGTGATTGGTTCTGTTTCTAGTGCAAATATATCTATGAATTCTGTGCAAAGTGGTGTTAATTGAGCTTTAACAAAATTCGGAAAATTTTTGGTTAATCTTTTTAATTTTTCTGTATCTGTGCAACTTTTACTGTGTGTGGTTGATTTAATTAGTGTATAATCATCTAAATTTTCAGTATTAATTTTATAATTTTGAATAGTTGTGTTGTTATGTGTTGTGTTAATAATTCTAACGAAAGATTGCTCGTTATTTGTAATGGTATTTGCGATATAAATGCCATCGGATAGTTGTTGGTGTGGTATGAAAATGTTTTTGTTGTTTGTATTTATTTTAATTTGTCTAATAACTTCCGATCTAGCTGGAATTGTGATTGTGTTGACGGACAGACAGTTTGTTAGATTCATTGTTATTGTTTGAGGGAAATCATATGGTCTAAGGATTAGTTTATCCTCTGTTTTTCCATAATCTAGAATACAATTGTATTTCTTTATGAAATCTAGGCCTATTATTCCATCACATGGAATAGGAAAGTTGTCTTCTACAACATGAAATTTATGATAAATTAGAAGGTCATCGCCTTTTAGATCTGCTTTGATTGTGCCTAAAGTGCTAGTTATTCCCTGACCAATGCCTTTCAAATCTGTGATTTGTTCAGTATTTATTTTTTCTTTATTATTTATTTGCTGTTTTTTAATTATGGAGATATCGGCTCCAGTACCAATTAAAAAATTTGAGTATGAATTGTTTAATGATGTTCTTGTAGATATATAGCTGTTTAAATTTAGATTAAGTACGCATATTTTTCTTTTTGTTAATTTTGAAGTGGAGTTTCCTGGTTTTCCGTTGCGGTTATGGCGCGCACATTACGGTTCTGGTTGTAGGATCTATTGCCGTTTTGGGCTTGTGATCCTCTCCGGTTATTATTGTTGTTGTACGACCGCGAGTTATTGTTATATCTCGGTTGTGGTCTGAATCTCCGATTCTGGTAATTTCCATAGTTGTTACTACTGTAACCTCCACGGAAATTACTCCTGTACTGACCTTGCTGTCGTACATTTAAGATCGTATTTGAGCTGCCAGTGATTTCGGTACAACTATTAGTGAATTTCGATATTGCGTCGTTCATCGTTGTGAACGTACCTGCTTGCATAATCATTTTAACCTTGTCATTAGAGCAGTTTTTACACATGGCTTTAACTGCTGCCTGTGTTGAATATCTTGTGGCCAAGTCTGGGTTTAATCCATCAGAGATATATGCTCCTTCTAACGACCTTGTGATTTTTTCAATCTCTGCTGTGTATTGGTTAGCCGTTTTGCTACGCTGTTGGATGTTCAGTAGTTTAGCGGTCAAAACCTCCACTGATTCTCCCTTTATTGCGGTATGTAATTTGGTTCTTATTTGGGCGATTGTGGTCTCATTACTGATAAAATTTCTTGCTGTACCTTTCAGCTTTGTTTTTATCATGGTAATGGCCAATGCCTCGTGTGTATCCTTGATTTGCTCGAGTATATCAAGTGCATCTAGGAAGCTATGCAGATTTTCTGGTTTACCATCAAACTCTGGTAGTACTGACGAAGCAGTTTTGATAAATTCTACTACGGTTTGTGGCATTGTGACGTGTATTATCGGTATTTCTATTTTAAGTTCTTCCACCGGTGTGGCTTGAGTTAATGAAGGTGAGTTGGTTCGGCTAGGAACACGTTCAGACAGAAGTAGTACAAAATCTATTTGAATTTCTTCTTTTGTTGTATTTGGTACATCAAATTCTAGATTGTGTCTAGCTAGAGAAGATACAAGTTTATCTCGTACGGCGGAGAAAAATTGGTAAGCTTCTCTTTGATGTTCTTCGGTGAGTATGTTATTTACGGATTCGATCACCTGCCTTATGCCATTTAGAGCTTCTAAAATTATATTCAGATGCTTTGGTATGGTTTCTGGTGATATTGGAGCACTTTTGTTTATGCACTTATACGATTTATTAGCTTTAATTTTTTCTTCCAATAATGTGTCATGGATGTCTTTCCACTGATTCATTTCTATTGGGAAAGTTACACGCGTTGTTGCACATTGTTTAATTGTCTCAATTTATTTTTAATATAATTTTTTATCAAAATTGCAATTGCAACAATTAAACATGTAGCTACACATGCAAAAGCAGTCAACCACTTATCGGAAACTTCTTCCGCGTTTTCTACAATAGAATGTGGTTCATATTTGACTACTTTAGTTTCATAGGTTTTTTCACCTGAGGTTTCTTTTCCTACCTCATAACCTGTTATTCCTATTAATATTCCGTTTAGTGCAATTTTCCACCAAGTCATGTTTGAAAGAAAATAAAATTTCGATTTTAATATTTTATTTTTATTTATTCATAAACTCGTCATTTAATGTACAAATTTTAATATTCTTCAGGGAATGTTTTCCTTATTAATCTATTTACTTCTTCTGCCAATGTGGAAGGATATACTAAGTCTTCCATAGTGGGTTCCCTACCCATACCTATACGTAACCAAAATTGTTTTAAGTGATTTAAATGGGATCTATTACTTCCCCTAATTCGTGATCTTGATCTACGAGTTTCTGAGTTTTCACACTCTAGATCATCTACAATTTTGTTTATTGCCTCGTAGTCAAGATCATCGGGCAATGCACTATCCATGAGAAAAAGGTTATTAAAAGTATATGAATTTTAACATAAGCGTTCAAATTTACTTTAAAAATTTATTGTTTAAAAAATTTTTATTCTTTATTTGTGTTTTAACATTTTTAATTTCCTCTTGTAATTTTAATCTTTTATCTGAGCTATTAGCAAAGTTAAGTTGTTGATATAACTTTGCTAATTCTACTCGGCTTTTTACTTTTCTTCCTGCCCTTTTTCTTCTATGTACAATTTGTGGGGGCAGGAATTTCTGGGATATCTTCTGTTTTATTTAGTTTGTTTCTTTTCCTATACTCTTCAATATTAATCGGTTTAGGTCCGATTTTTTCGGATTTGCGACTCTCGAGGATCTGTTTTGTACCTTCAATAAGTGTGTCTACACACTTTTGAAAAAGTCTATTGATTTCTTTATGATATTTTTTATCAGACTCCTCTTCGGTCGAAATCCTTTGCATTATTTTTATTGTACAGAGAGAGAAGAGAGAAAAAAAAAATTTCAATAATTAATTTTTAACCTTTACCCCTAAGCAAACTACTGCTATTTAGATGGCGGCCATAAGGCGTGCCAGAGTTTTCTAAGAGGTTTATATTCTTTTTATTTATTAATCATTTCAAAAAATTTTTTTTTTTTCTACCTTACGCTGCCGTTTTGTCTCCAAATTTCCAATATTTGCCGCCAGTCATATCACGAAATTATCAATATTTGCTGCCAGTCACATTACCAAATTACTAATATTTGCTGCCAGTCATATTACCAATATTCCACTTCGTCGTCGCGCGTCGTCGATGTCTTCTATTTTTGGGGTTCAATCCTTGGGTTGATATCCTTAGTGTGTTTCCATATTCCACTTCGTCGTCGCGCGTCGTCGATGTCTTCTATTTTTGGGTTTCAATCCTCATAAATTTGGATTTTATTATTTTTTTTTTTCGGCTAGCGGTGCCGCTATGAGCCACATAAATTATTTTATTTAACTACGGCTGGCGATATGGCCTTGTAGAGTCGAATAAATTATTTTATAAAAATTTTTAATTATTTTTCGGCTGGCGGTATCGCCTTTTAAAGCCAATAATTTTTATTTATTTTATGAGCCTGGCAGGATCGCCATATAGCAAATAATAAGTTATTGGTTGGAGTTTGATCACCAATTGGTT
>NW_023466970.1:0-7032 GCF_013731165.1 Rhagoletis pomonella
TTTTCTATTTTTTTAATATTTGTAATTTAAACCGCTCCTGGAGTGACTTGACAGTGGTTTGTTTGTAATAGTTCACAAATATACATTTATACTAACACAAGCAAACATTTATTTGATAGGCTGTCTCCCTTTGATTGCGGAATAAAAACGCATAGTGAAGATACGTTACTATCAATATAGAAGTATTAGATATATGGCTATCCCATTGAAACATATGCGTTTAAAATCGACGCTTTGCTCGATGCTCTTCGATCGCCGCTCCACTATGTTTTTGGCCTAAGTATATTGCGAATAAAGAAATTTTGAATAACATCAGATAATATTATTATGATTATGATTACTATTACTATTGTGAACTCCTGGCGTGTAATTTCTGGTGTATACCAATGACATCGATATCATCGGTAACAAAAACGTCGAAGTCTGTCCTGCCTTTTCCAAGTTGGGTAAAGAAGCAAAGCGATTGGGTTTGGTGATCAACGAAGAGAAGACGAAGTATCTCCTGTCATCAAACAAAGAGTCAGAGCAGTCCCGCCTTGACACCCACATTACTGTTGCCAGTTGTAATATCGAGAAAGTAGAGAATGTCGTTTACTTGGGAACCAGCATTAACACCGATAATAATGTCAGTATGGAAATCCAATGCAGAATCACTCTAGCCAACAAATGCAACTTTGGACTGAATAGGCAATTCGGGAGTAAAGTTCTCTCTCGACGTACAAAAACCACACTCTATTAGTCACTTATCATGCCCATGCTGGTATATGGCGCAGAAGCTTAGACAATGACAACATTCGATGAGACGGCTCTTGAAGTATTGGAGAGAGAGATCTTAGGGAAGATTTACAGGCCTCTGCGCGTTGGCGACGGGAGTACCGCAGACGATGGAACGATGAGTTGTATGAGCTTTACAACGAAATAGACATAGTGTATCGAATGAAAATACAGCGACTCCGCTGGCTTGGCCACGTCGTTCGAATGGAAAGCGACGTTCCAGTTCTGAAAGTATTAAACTCGCACTCCGCTGGTGGTAGCAGAGGAAGAGGGAGAGACCAAGTGGATAAGAACTTGGCTTCACGGGGCATTTCCCATTGTCGTCAGTTGGCACAGAGAGAAACGACTGGCGTTCTTTTTCGACCTCGACCAAAATGGCTTAGGCGTTTACAGCGCCAAATAAGATTGATTATTTATGGCAACGGTTTGTTCAAACAATTATATAACCTTAACTATCGCTTCGCCTGGAATTGCTACCAGGTGGAAACATTGTTAATTCAGCTCTTAAGCTGCCATTGAACATATAAATCTTCGAAAATCCTACTTGCAATATTTCCAGAACATCCGGTATGGAAAAAGTAGTACAAAAATTTAAACTAATTATTTGAGATCAGTGCACGATGGTACATAAAGAATTGCTTGAGGTCCTTGATACATTGTCGCAGGATTTGCATGGAAACGTCCAACCATTCGGGAATGTATTGATATTGCCCTCAGGAGATTTTACGCAAACATTGTCTGTAATTTCTTGATTAACACTAGATAAATGCTTACCTGAAATAGTCAACATTGTGGCTAGACGAACATACATATATACACTGCAGCCGAGGGATTTTCGCGACAAGTACTGGACATTGGGAACGGAGAGCTGCCAGCTAAGGACAGATTAAGACGAATTGTATTGCCTGATAATTTTTGTAACTAAGGAACATCAAAAGGAGAACTGATGGAAAGAATGTTTCTTAATTAAGAAAATTAATTATAGGCTCAGTGAACGAGCTCTTCTTGCTGCGAAGAATAAGGATGTCTATCAACTAAATAAGAGTGGTATTGACAACAGTCATTGCGTGAGCTGGTCTGCTCTTTTACCAGACTGCCAGGCCACTTGCTCACTTTGGTGAACACCACTTATGTTATTCAATCCGGCATTCAAAGTGACAACTGTTTAGCTGAGGGAGAGGGAGAGCGGGAGACCAGGACTCAAACCGTAACATCCGTTCACCGATCGAAAACCATACGAAAGAAAATTACGTGATACTTCAGGCAGTATAAGCTGAATGAGACAAAGACTACGTTCACGTACGTCATAATCTGAAAAATTTGTTTTTACGTGACGAGTAATACGATATCGTATGTGACGATTCGAGCCCAGGTTTAGAGTTGTGGTCGAGTTAGAGTAGATGAGGAGGTAGGGATTACCTTTGCGAGTGTTTGCGTACCGAGCTCAATGAGTCCGTATGGTTTATAGGTGCACATGAAGTCAGCCACGCACATCATATACCTGATATTCGAGAGAGAGAGAGATATGCGGGTAGGCTGATGAAGCGGTAGCGCAAGATGTGACCGTTTCACCGTGTATTCATTGTGGGACTCCATTGGAGGAGTCATGCTCTAGCTGCCTTAGGCTGCTGGGAAAGGAGCTGGGATTTATCCAGGGATGCATTCGTGCAGAGCCCCAGTGTGGTTTGTAAGCAGTAGCTTAATACCATGCCAAAAATTACTCCGGGAGTGGAGTGTGGGTGATGCTCAAAGCACCGTGTGATAGCCAAGCTGGGTTAGCGTTGACCATAGCTGAAAATGCCAACGACTTATCACTTCACTAAGTTCAGCGAAGAGATATTTGAGAATTGCATAAAAAAATGCATACCCAATTAAACACGACCGAAGTGCCTTTAAAAACAAGTGGGTCTTTGTGTTGGCTGTTCTTTGTTTAAGCGGGATATGCATAAGTCGCTTAAACAATAACATATGCGTCGATAAACACCGTTGTGGAAGAAGACGAATCAGTTAATTATCCAACGGAATTTTTGAAATCGATTGATCTTGCAGGGATGACCCCACATACTGAATTGAAAATAGGTGTACAAATTATAACGTTGCGGAATATTAATCAGCTAAAATTCCGCAACAGTACGCGACTCGCAGTTAAGAAATTGATGAAGAACGTAGTGTAAGTAAAGATTTTTACGTGGCCTTTCAAAGGTGAAGAATTCCCATGATTCCGACCGATACACCATTTCAATTTTAAAGATTGCAGTTCCGAATTCGATTGACATTCGGAATCACAATCACTATTGCTCAAGGTTATCCTTTGGAAAAGTATTGGTTAGAGTGAGATGCGGATTGGTTCTTAGATGTTGCGTGTTCCCGTGTCGGCAAACCAGATATCCTTGATATCAATGCAGAGAATGGAAACACGACGAATATTGTGTGCACACAAGTACTTATTACAAAATCAAACTCATATGAAACATATGCTTTGTTTCGTTAATAATTTATCATCCATGTAACGGGAATATGCCACAGCAAAGCGTGGCAGGGTATAGCTAGTACTTATATATATTTTGAAAGGCGTTTTTTTCTGTTCGCAAAGCTCGAGAAAGGCGATAAAGATTTTTTTGAAATTTCGGAATCTACTGCAGACTTTCCAAGGATTGTTATAGGCTAAAAAAAAGTTTCGATATAGAAAGGGGGCATGGCACCCCCCCATATAAACCGAATTTTTCAAACTGCATATATTTGTGGTAGAGGATTAGAACTGGGTATGCGGATATGTACATATATAAGATCAATTCCATACTCATGGAGAAAAGTTTGCATGGTTGGAGAATGGGTCGTGGCACCTCCCATATAAACCGAACGTTTCATATTGCATATTTCTGGAAGTGTTCATGGTAGACTGTAAGCCTTTTTAAAACTCTTTAGATTGACATCCACATGTCAACATTTCATTTACTTTATCAATTTAACTGAGTTACAATTTCCTAATAGGCGGAAGCCGCCCTCAAAAATATTTCCAACAGTTATCTTTCTTAAACCTCTTTAATTTGATACCCATATTGTAATATTTTATTTATTTTATCAATGTAATTTAGTTACATTTTCAAACTGATGACAAGCCTCCTCAAACATATTTTCGGCAGTAAGCCTTCTTAAAACTCTTTAGTTTGACACCCACATGGCAATATTTCATTTATTTTATCAATTTGACTGAGTTAAAATTTTCAAATAGGTGACAACCCTCGTCAAAAAATACTTCCAGCAGTTATCTTTCCTTAATCTCTTTAACTTGATACCCATATTGTAATAATTCATTAATTTTATCAATACAATTGGGTTTAAAAATTTTAAAATAGGTGGTAACCCTCAAAATTTTTGCGATATCATTGATTCTGGTATTATACCGAATAACAAAAAAAAATATTAAAATCGGTTCAGCCGTTCTCGGGTTTTGATGACCGTGACATACGAACACAACATTTTTATATATATAGATATACATAGAAGATGTCCAATGTGTGCTTTCGATTTTAATCTTTGACCACAACAAAAACTCCACATTGTACATTCGTGAATGAACTTTCAGTTTCTCGATTACTTTTACAATTCCTTTGAGTAGTTGAAAAAACTAAAGTACTCTTGCAATTCCAGGTAATGGAATTGAAAAAAATCAATTAAATTTTCAATTCCTTTCAAAGGAATTGGAAAAAAAAATTACATTACTAGCACGTATTTTATTCCAATTACAATATGAAATTCCTTGTAATGGAATTAAAAAAAAAAATACATTTGAAATTACTTCAAGTAATTCAAAAAAGTGATCCGTTCCTTTGCTGTGGACTGAAGGAATTGATTCCTAATTACAATTCCTTGTAATTGGGACTAATTTAATTCCTAACGGAATCATTACTACCCAGCTGTGTTGCAAACAGACATTTTAGGAACTAAATAGGTTCTAAAATCTCTGTACACAAGCGCACTTATTTCTAACAGTTCCCAGTTTATGTAATATTAATCAAAACAGCTTTTATTTATTTTATGTATTATGTGATTCCTGGAAGCCTCGAATACAAAAAAGGGTTGTGACTGGCACCCCTATTGCGAGTTTCGACTGGCAGTAGAATAGAAATTTGTCGATCGAGTCGATTATCTTTTATTTTGCTATTGTGTAACATGATCGATACAAATTTTTACTATTGTGAATAGTTGACTGAATTGTAAACAGCTGTTTGTTTGTTTACATTTGTTTTTTTAGTGTTTCATTTACATCATTTTTAAAATATTTGCTTTTATTATAAAATTAAAAAAATGGATACAGTTGAAATATGGTTTAGTGATGAGGAAGATGATGTGGAAGCTAATACATAGATCAGTAGAGTTGGCTAAAGCAAGGAGAAAATTGTGAGATTCGTCGAATCCCTTGGAGTTGGAAGATACACTCCGTATGTACATATGTGAATTTTATGAAAAGTAGTTGCATTCCAGATGCTTCACGGTTTGCAAGATTTGCAGGAAAAACTGTTTTCGCCATTAATAAACTTTATGGAAAGAGGCCAATGAACAGCTTCCTGTAAAAACCTGCAAATCGTGAAGCGTCTGCAACGCAACAGGTTTAGTTATTTGTACAATGACGTTGGGTAGTTGTGTCCAAATGCGTGACCCGATTTCAAAAAGTTTAACATACAGTGGTAGTAAAATAAATAAGCTTTAATTTAAAATGAAGATTTAAAATTTCCGAGCACTAGTTAGTTAATAAATTATACAGTTTTTTGTAAATTTTAATGTTGGTTTCTGCGAAAAAAAAAACACTGTGGATGGAGTAACCGGAGCTATATTCACAACAAATGTTGTATATCTTTCACAATAGAAGCGGAGCTTCCGTCCCTTTTCTCGCGCAGCTCTGCATAATATATGTATTTTTTATAATGCTGAATTTTCGGATGAAGAAATCAACAATAATAGAGACCAAGAAAACCATTATGGAGTTCAGGATAGCATACCTGTTGAAACTGGGCATATAAATGAAGAAGCCGTAGAAATAAGAAATACCATTTTACAACAAATGCAACTTCAGTCTTAAGTCTTGTTTAATATTTGTACTATTCATTTCAGTTTCAGTTCTATTCATTTTTTATCACTGAAAGTTTTAAATAAAATTAAAAGTTATAACTTGAAAAAACTTGTATTCATATATAAAGCTTAAGTCAACATTTTGGTTTAATTCAAAATCACATAATTCAGGTCCAGGTTGACTTCAAGCTTAAAGTAAATAATTTAAATTTATCCTTATATTATTGAGTTCAGATTTGCTTTTTGCAACTCCAACAGCTGCACTTTTAATTTCAGTTTTTCTACCCTATTTTTGCTTTTATTTACAACATCTTCTTTAAGAAGTTTTAGCTTTTACTTTTTAATTTAAGTTTTTCTTTTTCTAAGATAAGTTTTTCTTTTTCTATGTTCAGTCTTTCTTTTTAAGTCTGTAAGACTTTCTTGTAAAACTCTCGATATACCTAAGGCTATCTTTCATTCCATTCGAGTTCGCTTCCATCATTTCATAGTGTTTTGATTGAATTTCTACTTGTTTTTCAAGCAACGCCAATCTTTGATTATTTTGAGCACAGTTCGTTCTTCTTTGCCTTGATATGCGCTGTGGTTCCAGAATTACGCACTCCTGGGTTCCGCACGTTACAGAATCTTCCAAAGCTATCTCTATTGTATCACTAGCTAAGATTTCCTGCTCATAAGTGATTTCCGCCGATTGTTCTCTAGAAATGCTGATTCCGACATCTTCACCTGGAGGATGGAGGACACAAACATCGTATCGTAAAAACTTCACCACAGCCTCCTCCAGCGGCGTTAGTGTATGGAGATTGTTTGAGCCCCCCACCAGCTCGAAATTCTTCTATATTTTCAGATATTTTCTTTTTTGTTTAACTTTTTATATCTGTCCAAACCTACATCAAAATATGCCACATTATTTTATTCATTAAAGCTCGTATCATAATTTATTTTACCTTTAACCACTTCTCCACGAACGCATTGGTGGCCCCAAGCTGTTGAGTTCCACTGAAATGGGTTCCCATCTTGGTTTTGCCCGAAACTTTCCGCAAATTCTTTTCCCTATATCCTGGTTCTCCTGCATCAGCTCAATCAACCGCGTATCTTGCCTTTTATTACTAACACTTTTTGATTGTAATTTAGACACGTGGATCTGGGTAACCTTGGGTGTATTTGTTCAATATGGGTATCAAATGAAAG
>NW_023466971.1:0-7031 GCF_013731165.1 Rhagoletis pomonella
TTGATTTTTTATTTCCGAGGGGGTGAATGGTGATCGATTTGCGATGCGAACACCATTGATCAGCAGTCATAACCATTCTCGTTCAGTTCAGTTCGCCAATTCTGAAAAGCAAGTTAATTGAATTTTTTTAATCAAGTAACACCACACATTGACGGTCAAGATTTTTGAACCGATAATTTTTTTCCCCCTTTTCGTCTTTCGGTATGAGTTCCAGTAACGCAACCGATAACACGGTCAATACTAATTGAACCAAACTTTTCATTTTTCTTTATCTTTCGTGTATTCATTACCAATAAGATTTGAAATTCGTATCAAATTAATTTCGCTTAACATTCTCAAACTGGTTGAATATTCTCAGTCTGATTTGGTCTTCCGGTAAATTCGGGGGTGGATAGTCTTGATCTTTGTTGCGTACCTTGTTGGCGACAGAAGGGACCGAAGGAGATACAGGTAATACTCCTAAGTATTCAAGGCCTTCGCTGCATCCCGGGAGCAAACAACTTGGTCCATAAGAAGATTCGAGCTAGTGCGTTAAACGCCATTCTCAGCCCACGTTCGGTATAATATTAAATTACATTTTGGACCGAAAATCACATGAGACATACAACCAATTGAGCGTGAATTTTTTTTGTTATACTAAGAGTAATATTAAAATAGATATTGATTTATTCGGCATTATTTTATTTCGAAATTGCATGTTCCAAACGAACATTGATTTTTTTTTCTCGCCGATTTAGCTCACACACTATCATAGAATAGAATAATAATAATATTAAATAACAAACTGAAGTAAATACTGTATTTATTTTAATCGAGTACCATCCTTTTATAACCTAGACGTTAATAGTACGGACTTTAGAACGGACTGGTAGAATTTTTAATAATTTGAGTTTATAGTTTGGTATTTGAGTCTTTCAACATGGAATTGTTTCCCATTCTCGATGCAACCTATTTGACAGACGAACAGCGACAGATCGAAGGTGAGATATATAACCTATATCCAGCACCAGTTCAGTGGACCGACACCGAAATAACCGCTCTCAATGGTAAAATATCTGCTTACGTTGGCCAACCATGGTTGATAAAATCTCATGCCATACACCAAATGAGTGAGTTGGAAATATGTGAGAGAGCATATCGAGAACTGAATGCAAATGAGGCGTTAACACCGCAGGGTCGCCTTCATCAAATGATACATTATTGTTATCGAACCGCTCGGTTAAAGTTAAAACCTGATACGGCTCCACGCCAAGAGGACCTGGTCGGAAGGTTTCAATCGAAGATTTGTGAGCTTCGGATGTCTTCACCGAATACGGTAATCCCGACGTGCGATTCCCGATTAAGTTTGAACTCGACTTTCCATGGGTTTGATAATGAACGGGGAACAATGAGTTTAGCTCAAAATACTGTTCCATCACCACGTTTACCCTTAACTAGACCGGATCCGATTTCAAACCAGTATATACCGATTTCGGTTCAGGCAACTGAATCACGGTATACCCTGACCACTAGTACGGTTAATTCAAATGCTCGACCAGCAGTTCCTAATTCCTTGTCAGGCGAAACGGAACCAACACCCTCATTGCACCAACTGTCTGTAATGGTGTCTGAGTTGTTGAGAACACAAACACAGATGCAACAGCAAATGATCCGTGATCGGATTCATTTGCAGCCAACAATACCTGACGTTCGTGACATTAACCAAACCATGCCACCGACCTTGAATCATACCTGGATACCACCATCAGTGGATCCTCCTCATGTTTCTTTGGTTGGTCCGTCACCCTTACAAACTCAAATGACCAATACCTACCGTGGTGTTAGAACGTCTCATACCCAAGAACCAATTAATGAACCATCTCATTTATATCCGAATTATTCGCTATCCGGTCCACCGCAATCACGACCAAATCAAGCCACTATATTCGACGAATCTGCCCAAGCGGATGCAATGGATAGGAAATTTAGAGGCTTACCATCATGGAGGGGACGTGCTCAATTCGATGGCGTTCACGTAAACGAAAAATTTCTATCGGTTGAAGATTATTTGGCTATTATTGGCTCATTTCGATATAAGATCGGGGTACCCGACCATGAATTGGTTACGCGTTTGGTACCCACACTCACGGGGGGCCGCTCGACAATGGTATTTCACCGAACTGAGAAAGTTCGGAGATTATCAGGATTTTTGCACAAAACTTCGTGCTCGTTTCCTCAACAAACATACTCGGGCTCAAGTAATAATGTCATATGCGCAGATTAAATTCGACCCACGGTCGCAAACACTGTTGAAACATATCGATGACTTGACATTCCAATTGCAGGGTAATGCCTGTGGCCTGGATGAACGGGATCACCTCGATATCATCATCGGTACCTTATCCGATCATCTTCGTGAACTCGTCCACACTCGACAAGTCCACACGTTAGAACAATTGCGGGAGTTCGCTCAGCGAATTGCACCGCATTCGTTCATTGTTGCCACATCCCGTCCGGAAAGAACCCGTTCGGATAGACAGCGATCAGAACCACGGGAAATTTCGGCACTACATGATTCGCCGGATGATTCTTCACATTCGGAATATACCGCTTCGTTCCCTGGATCCGACTCAGATGACAGGGAATGTGCATACGTGGGCAAGCATAAGAAACCCTTTAAACCATCTCAGAAACGTACGGATTCGAAACCAGTCGGTGATTATAAAAATGACACAAATCGAAATGAGAATGATACGAAAGCAGGAACCATCGTCGACCCATTTCTCACTGTTGAGGGGGACGAAAATTTACGATGTGCAAAATGTCTCGTGTGGGGTCATCACTTCAAAAGGAGTCGAACCCAACCTAATCGGGTGATATGCTACAAATGTACACGACCGGGAGTGACGTCGGACCAATGCCCGTGTTCAAAAAACGCATAAGTGAGTCGATTGGGAATAGTGGCCCATCGTACTCAGAATCCATAACTTTTTCTAAATCCACTGTCTCTAATAATCCGCATTCTACCGAAGTCCCTCTACAAATCGACACATCTTCAGTCCCGAATTCCAGTAATAATTCTACTCTGATTCTTAACGAATATAATCAAACTCAAAGGGATGACAAAGAACCATCAACCAAATGTTCTGAACGAACACCACCAACTACCAAACCTACTTCAGCTCCAGTCCCTAATCACAAACAAGACGCGGTTAATCAAGTTAACCAACCACGACTCCGCGATGTTTTCTTTATCTCAGAGAAATGTTTGACCTATAACATTCCGAACGATTGTCGCGATTATCTCACGGTTATGGTTAACAACCATTCTCATACGGTTTTACTCGATGGTGGAGCCGAAGTCACAGTCGTATCACAAACGTTTTATGAGAAGCACAAATGGGGACAGTTGCAACCTACCAAAACATCCATTGGTCTTGCCGATAATTCGATCTCTTTTAAGGCCATTGGTAAAGTGAATGTATTATATACGGTCGGTAGTCTTACCCGAATTGTGCCAACTATTGTCGTTCCGATCTCACTGAAACACCCAATTATGGGACGGACATTCCTTGAGGCCTTCTTTTTCGAACTGGTGCAGAACCAAGAAAAAGTGGAGCGATTTTTAAAAAATACAGCCAAAGGTGATACGGAAGAGGTTGCATCCGCGAAAGTTGAAATGGTTACGGCGGATGAATTTATTAATTTTTGTAACCAATGGAGTGGGAAAGAACCAGCTCAGGTATCTTCTATGAGTAGTGATCTGGAGCCAATTGACGCTTCCACACTCGGTTTAGACGGTGACATAGATACACCAAAAATGACCAGCGTCAGCCTTCCACATAATCTCACTCCAGAACAAAGACAAATGTTGGACGCCGTTCTCAAACTTTTTAATCCAACTCCTGTGTCTGGTCCCTTAAATGTCACTAATCAGATCGAACACGTAATTGACACAGGTGATGCAAAACCCGTCATGAAACGCCAGTATCCAGTATCGCCATACGTGGCTGAACAAGTTCAAGCCGAACTGGACAAAATGCGTAGTCGTGACATCATTATGACCATCGAAGAAAGTCCTTGGCGGTCACCAATTCTGGCTGTAAAAAAGAAAGACGGAACTTGTCGCGTATGCTTGGACGCAAGAGAATTGAATAAAATCACCGTTCCAAATGCCTATCCAATTACGGATACTAACCAGATTTTAGCACGACTAAAGTCAGCAAAATACCTAACCAGTATTGATCTGTCTCAAGCTTTCTTTCAAATTCCCTTGGCAAAATCGAGCCAACTGAAAACAGCATTTGCATTCGGGAACAGGCTTTACGCTTTTCGTCGCATGACGATGGAGTTGAGAAATTCACCCGCCACATTAGCCATTCTCATTGATAAAATTTTCCGGGATTTAGTTCCACATGCATTCGCATACGTGGATGATTTCATAATTTGCACTTCGACGTTTGAAGAACACGTTAAGATATTGGCTATTGTTGCAAAACGTTTGGCTGGGGCCGGCTTAACCATCTCAACATCCAAATCGAATTTTTGCTGTAAACGATTGGAATTCCTGGGTTACGTTTTGTCTCAAGAGGGTCTATCTGCGAATCCTTCTCGTATTCGAGCTATTGTTGAATTCGCACGGCCCAAAACGGCAAAAGAAGTCAGACGGTTTGTTGGTGCAGCAGGCTGGTACCGTAAATTTATTCCAAATTTCTCGGAGATCACAGCTCCCCTTTGTGAATTGTATAAAGGAAACCGAAAGGGACCCATTGAATGGAATACCGCTGCTGAACAAGCTTTTCTCAAACTCAAAGAGTATTTAACTACTACTCCCGTTCTGACTATGGCAGATTATTCAAAACCATTCAAGGTTTATACCGATGCCTCGCTGATCGCGGCGGGAGCTGTTCTAGTACAAGAACATGATGGGAATGAACGGGTGGTTCAGTATTTTTCAAAGAAATTCTCGAAAGCCGAACAAAATTACACAGCATCCGAACGGGAATGCCTAGCCGTTCTCTTAGCGGTCGAAAAGTTTCGTCCATATTTTGAGGGTCGTGAATTGGTTGTGGTAACGGATCATGCAGCGTTACGCTGGCTACAAACTCTCAAAGATCCAACTGGTCGCTTATGTCGTTTGGCGATCCGATTATCACCATACGAACTCAAAATTATTCATAAACCAGGAAAACATTTGGAACTTCCTGACGCCTTATCTCGTTCTTTTGCTCTTCTCAACATCGTTCGCAGAAACCCAATTGACCTTCCGAGTGATTTTCACGTGAATCTTTCCCCAATCACGTCCGTGATTAACATTGACCCAAATACTGGCGATAAATGGTACAACAAAATGCATGCCATGGCCTCAAAACAACCATTAGATAGATACAAAATCGAAAACAACCTTCTATACCATCGATTGAAATTTTCCAATCAAAGTGCGGAAATACTGTGGACACTTTGTGTACCATCTTCTGATAGAGCCAAAGTTCTCGATGAAAACCACAACCAACATTCGCATCAGGGTGTTTGGAAAACTTACAGGCGTATCTCACAACGCTATTACTGGCCAAACATGTATGAGTCCGTTTACCAGTACGTTCGGCAATGTGAACTATGCCACCGCATTAAACCAAGTAATGAGAGCACCAAAACACCTCACGGCGAATATAGAGAACCAAAACGACCGGGTCGTCAATTATCGATTGACTTCGTCGGTAAGCTGCCCATGTCTAAAAATCGTAACCAATGGATCTTCGTAGCCATCGACTGCTACTCGCGATATGTCTGGGCGCAGCCCATGAAAAGTGCAAACGCTATATCCGTAGTCAATTCTCTTCGACATATATTCACTGTGAATGGCTGCCCCGAACTCATTATATCAGATAATGGTACTCAATTCATCAGTCAACCTTTCGCAAAGCTTTGCGCCGATTATAACATCAAACACATAAAAACGCCTTTGTACCATCCACAAGCCAATCAGGTAGAGGCGACAAACAAAAGCATTAAACTTGGATTACGTGCTCACATGGCTGATCTTCTTGAACATTCCTTTTGGGAAAACCATCTTTCTCGTGTTATTCATGATATTAACACTTCAGTGCATTCAGCCACGGGCTACACGCCATATTTTCTGCACACCGGTCGTGAATATGTGAAAGATGGAAACGAATATAAATTATTATTGGATGTAAATCCATACCATACCCAGGAGGTGGAACAACGTAAAGTTCTGGCTGATGAAATTCGAGACAGACAGTTCGCACAATATCAACAAACCGCACAACGGGCATTGACCCGCAAAAGAGAACGCCATTTCGAGATAGGCTCGGAAGTGTTCATTCCCAATCCTAAACCGTCCGTGGCCGGAGAGGGTTATGCACAAAAACTAGCCCCACCAAAAATTAGAGCCTATGTTTCACGGAAACTTGGTTCGAACTCATATGAACTGATCGATGCTAAACACCGAGTGCTTGGCAATTATTCCGCCGATTTAATCACAACACGCTAACTCATTCAGTACATTCGCCTTCTCAAGAATTTCGATGAATATATGGCGGGCCTCCAGACTCCATTGATCCTGCCTTATTACAGGGTACCCGGCTGGAATAAATTAATTAAGTTTAGTTTTGTTATATCCATAGTTTTGTTATATTATATCCTCAGTACATTGCTAGTAAATCGATCAAAGCAAACAAGAAAAGTTTCATAACCAAATCATTTACCAATGCCTTTCATCTACCGTAGCTTATGTAATGCGTACTGAAACTAAATACGAAAGACGGAGCATTTGTACATACATACATATGCGCTTAAAGGCGAACTGAACGAGTCAGGATGGGGTTGATGAAGATCATGTGGAACGATTTCGATGTAAGGTCTAACGTCGATCAAACCACAGCCCGTGAATTGCATTCTAACCACCATTCTCATATCCCTACTAAACGCTCCACATTTTTTTTTGTTAACGTGTCGCTGAAGATGAGAGGGGGATAATGATTAATTATTTTTATTGCCCAAATAATAGACATAAGAACGATTATAAGAAA
>NW_023466972.1:0-7031 GCF_013731165.1 Rhagoletis pomonella
CTGAACAAAATTTGTCGATAAAAAAGCGGATTTTCTGCCAACTTTTCTAGGGCCCATTCACTGAAAATTCGACGTTGTGGCAGATCGTTCGGCTTCAGTTCTTGCACGAGCTGTATTTTATACGGTTTTACACCAAGATCTTTGCGTAAAATCTTCCATGTGGTCGAATAACACAAACCCAATTGCTGCGAACGGCGACGAATCGACATTTCACGGTCTTCAGCAACACTCTCAGAAACAGACGCAATATTCTCTTCTGTACGCACTGTACGCATTCGTGTGGTTGGTTTAATGTCCAATAAAGTAAACTGAGTGCGAAACTTGGTCACAATCGCATTAATTGTTTGCTCACTTGGTCGATTATGTAGACCATAAATCGGACGTAAAGCGCGAAACACATTTCGAACCGAACACTGATTTTGGTAATAAAATTCAATGATTTGCAAGCGTTGCTCGTTAGTAAGTCTATTCATGATGAAATTTCAAAGCATACTGAGCATCTTTCTCTTTGACACCATGTCTGAAATCCCACGTGATCTGTCAAATACTAATGCATGAAAATCCTAACCTCAAAAAAATCACCCGTTATAAGTGTCCGAATTTTTCATGTTTGTAGCGATTAAATTTTGTTTATTTATTTATTTGTTTGTTTGTTTATTTATATTCCTTTAAAAAATTATGGTAAATTTTTTGTGGAAGGTGTTGTTCATTTTCTGCATTTAAAAAAAAAAAATGGTAAGTCCTAGCTACTTCAAACATGCACTTCATCACACTAAATTTTAATGCGCTACAAAATTGCATGCTCGAAAAAATTCTAAATATCTGAAAAAAATTAAAAATTTTCATCAACATTTTTCGAAATTCGTCGAATTATTGTAAATTTTCTAAATAGTTTGAAATTTTGATTTACATGTGTTTTTTAAGATAGTAAGCTGTATTTTCGTAAAAAAGTAATAAACATTTAAAAAAAAAAGGAAAGTAGCCAAAACTTGCAAAAAGTTTTTTTCACTATTTACATGCCCGCCATCGTATATCTTATGTGTATACATTTTCCCGATCATTTTTCAAGTTTTTTTCTTTTAATTTTGTCCTAAATAGAACCGTGTTAAAACATGTTATGTCTTTTTATTCTAAAAAGAAATTTGTTTTTTTTTCGAATTCGATGCTTTAGAAATGTCCCCATCATTGTGGACTAACCCTGGTCACCGCAGTTATAAGCCACTTAATCATAGCTGTGGCTACAATGCCATAATTACATAAGTACATACATACATACATATGTATGCACATAAAGGCAAAGTGATGATGCGTTGATTTCTATTGATTCAAATCTTTTAATTGAGTTATGATTTTACACCTTCAGGCAGACTGATTATTATGGCGCTTAATCTACTGCATAACTGACCAATGCAGTGGGCTGTTGTGGATGTGGATTGAAATACAAGAACAAAAATCTATTACGCGCACATCAAATCCCATTTGTTATGTGTTAAAAATAAATAATTGCAAGTATTATATCAACTATTCTACTACTATTAATTTGTGCAACAGAAACCGAATATTTTTACAGTTTTAGTCCGCCTCCGAACGGCAATTGGTTTTTATGAGAAGCTTTTTTCATGGCAGAAATACCATACACTCGCAGTTTTGCCATTGCTTGCCGTATACAAACATTCAGTTCTAATAAGTTTTTCTTATGTATGACCTAGGCCTAGAGTTAAAAAAAATCTGAAGAATATTGAGATCGTTTATAAAGTTTGAATATAGTAATTTGAGAGAAAAGGTAATACTCAAAGATTTAAATATTCGAGAAATAATGCTTGTCGAATTTTACGAGGCAACTCTAATGTCATCGATGGCAATTAAGTCTTAAGTGGATTTTTATATCAGAATCTTAATGGTCTATTCGCTCTGGGACCACTTATTAGAAGCTTCCTCGATACCAAGCAAGGCATATGCGATAGAGTGGTTCTATGAAAAAGTTTCTCTAATAACACTGGTTTCCATGGTTTCCGCTATCCAATTCCTATGTAAAATTGCTTCCTGAATCCGAAAATCGAGTTAATTTTTTCTTGGGATAGGTTTTCGAGTAAGATATTTGTAAGTTTACCGTTATTCAGTTAAAAAAAAAGTCGTTCCACTTATATGTCGAACTTGTGTCTAGATTGCTTTTCGATACACCTGATAGTTTCTCAGAAATTAATTAATCATTCCAGATTTGTTGTTTTTTAGCGAAAAAAAAAAATGAAAAAACAAATTATAATTTTAACAAGGGCCAAAAAATGAACAGTTTCTGTGAAAATTTTTTAATTTGTGTTAAAGTCGGGTCTCTTACTAAAAAACCAAGCTACTATTGAAGAAAACCGATGTACAATTAAGGGTAAATAAAAAAGGAATGAGTGGTCAAATGAAAATGCGCAAAGATTTTTTGGGTGAAAAATAAGCAGGTAAGAGCGTACAACATGGCGTATGAGTAACATTTTTTCCTGATTATTTTTAATACAAAAAATGGTTAAATTTGTTCGTAAGATATAAATACTAAAATATGATTAAGTGAAGCCACTTTTTGTTCAAAGCTGAAAACCTACGCATAGAAAAAAAAATTTCACTTAATTTTCGGAGTCAGCGGGAGATTATACATAAGAATTGGATCCAGTGTAACATTTGCAACAAAGAGTAAAGTCAAGTTAATCGAACAGCTGCTAAATTCAAAAGTTGTTATAAATAAAATCATAAGAAACCCTTTAATGGTCGTCACAAGTAGGTGATGCATATCTATTTAGTAAGTCTGGTGCTACACTTCCTGCCCATTAGGTCTAGATTTTTGTAAAATAAGCATCAAAAAGTGACTTTCTTGACTTCTCGAATTTAAAGAGCTTAATTCCACACTTAAGTGTATGATTTACTGATATCGTGCTAAAAATCTCCGAATATCGCTCGCTTATCCGATAATAAATGTGGATGATGTTGTTAATTTTATACATTTCACTCAACGTTGAGCGGCATTTCTACTTTCATATGAAGAGTTAAGCCTCGTATTGTCTGTATTTCGTGTTTCTTACTTCGCGCTATTTTGCTCTGCTCACAAAAAAAAAATTCAAAATTTAAATACAACACATTTAAGGACAGGAGAATGTCTGCACTGTTCAAGCGAATAATTTTTACAAAAGCCGTGTGAATTCGTTAATGAAAGCAAATACTTTTTATTTGCATCTGCTGGCGCACTTATCTAAATATGTACGTACATTCTTTTCGCATTTGCACCATTCCGTTGTTTTATCACTCAGCAGGAAAAGACAAGTACATACATGCCCAATGAGGCATTCAATTGAACGCGCATTGCTTACTGTCAGTCCATATCGTTTGTTGTTGTTGTTCCACGCCGCACGCTTATTGTAGTTTCAGCAAACCCAAGCAAATAAGTAAGTGAGTTGAGTGGCTGAGGCGGCTTAGCGACACCGTGAGCACTAAAGACTACCGGCGTAATTACGCAGTTTATGTAACAAACCAATTAAGCCGCGCGTTGGCAGCCATCGCTGTGGCAGCCCTGTCTCATTGTGGGTTGGCTTGTCCGTCTGTTGCTTGCTGGCCTGCCACAAATGCAATATTGACTTGTTGCTGCTGCTCGGCTATTGCTGCCTGACATGGAGTTAAAGTGTCAAGAAATTGCATAGCATAGAAACCAAGCTGCCCAAACGCATGAAATAGCAATTGCTTACACATCTATATGCATACATACATACATACATGACCGCATTGTGCCTGTAGTTGTTGATATACCGCCAGCTATAAGCATTGCAAATTGATCTGCATACACAAGTATATCCATCCATTTCATTGCACTTACATTCCTTTATAAATGACCATTGTCCTTTAGCACCACTTGCCCAACTGTACTTGGCTGCATACTTAATAAGGCGTAAGCGCTCATTAGGTCGTACACAAAAGCAAGCCATCTTAGTAGATACGTTTGTGTGGAATTGCTAAATGCGCCAATATTAAATTCTTTGGCATTTCAAACTAGTAACCTGGCAACGTAAAAATTTATTACATTTACAGATGGAATTCTGTTTGCAGGCAATCGAAAAAAACTAATTAGTTTCGAATAGTTAATTTTTTGTAAGAAAGTGCAAAAGTTTTCGGACCAAATATAGCAAATAATGGCCAAGGTAATGGTATACCGCATTACGCGCTTGCGCTAGAGGAAAATTTTGACGAAATTCATATTGATTTCTGTTAGCCATCGACAGAGAGCGAGGGGATGCTGAAAGCGCTTAAAGATTTAATATATTCCGTAGTGGCGGATTAAAGTAACTGTTATTAAAAACTTGTGTATCTACACTAGTTTTTGTAAGTGAAGTGAATCTGAATACATTGATATCACAAAACACTCTTTGAGTAATCTTCGACTCAAAATTAAGTGCATGTGTTTCGGCGCACTTGTGTTGTTTTAGCATCCCTACACTGAGAGAAATAAGGCATAGTAAAAATGAATATTTTTTAAATGATTTAAGATATCGCTTAAAAATGTTCGTATCTGAAGATAATACTTTCATACCAAAATTTAGCACGCACGCATTTAAGTATACTCTGAAGGGGAAAAAATTGTAAAATCAAATAAAAACGTATTTAAATCAAATGACAACGTGTTAAAAGTAGCGTATGTATACTCGAAACATTCAATTCAAATACGCCCATATTAAAATGAAACTTTTTTCACTTCACGGATGGCGTTTTAACTTTACTGATGCTTTTGCATAATTAAGAAAGTGTAAATAAGTATAGAAAGCATGCACAGCGGTGACAATTGTCGCAGTGGAAAAAGGTAATGGCTGGGAATGCAAAAAGTAATGGATAACGCCTATAACCTACGCAAATGCAAGAAGTTCTTTACAACGATGTCAGACGAAAGTAATGCGTCGAATGTCGCTTTTCGAAGTAATAAATAGAATAAAAAAAAAAAAAATAAAAAATAAAAAAAAAAAGTCCATGCCATAGGTTCGAACCCATGACCAACAATACGGCAGTCGAACACGTACATATGGCTACAGCCGCTGTTGAGATAACGTACAAAAAAAAAAAACATGCGTGAGATAGTTCTCAAACTTTTCGTTTATTTGTGTGGCTTCTATACGCCATCCGCTCGTTAACATTGCGATGCATCTTTTCGTTCAATCGCAGTTGTTATTCTTTTCTGGGAGAAAAAGGTTAGCTAAAAAACATTCCCGTTTTCCCACTGGGGTCCCAGCTTATAGAAAAATAATTGTTTTTTTTCCTAAATAAAATACATGGAAAACTTTAAGCACTTTGAGCGACCTCTAAATGTTTTTTGATAAAAAAAAAATTGAGATATTTTTCGATATAGAACAATCCTATAGCGGGTGAGAGCATTAAAATTTCGACTTTAGTTTTATTGAACCACCCTAATGGGCACACTTGAAACTATAAAAGGCCATTTTCTCAAGTAGGTTTTAAAATTTACCTGCCCTTTAAACACAAATTTTGTTCTGGAAAAAAAGCGTTTGAAGGTCAGATAAATTTTACAATCTAGTTGAGAAAACGACACAAAGAGTTTTACAATTTTCTATAAAATAAGCATGCTTGTTTATACAAATGAACATATTGTGCATCAGAAGCCACTTTTATTACTTTGATTGTAAGTGTTTGTAATCTCCTACCCCGTAGCGTACCGCAGCGAACGTACCGAACAAAAAAAAAGAAAAGCCGGTAATAACTAAACTTTTTTGGACGTAATTAAGAAACTTCGAACATGTCCTTACAAGCCGACTTCAACTCCACTGCTCCGTACTATGAAGCACTCAACAACTTATGGCGAAATTTCATATATAAATATTAGATGTTTACACATACAGACAAGCAAGCATATTTATGTTTATAGCATTATAACTGTGTCGTTTACTATATATTTTGCCTGGACTCCTTCGGGTATCTGTAACGGAATTTTCAAAAGTATTTGTAGTAGTTGACCAAATTACGAAGGCGTCAGCTGGTCGGTCAACAAGCCAACGGAAGGCTGTACATGCATGCATACATACAAATGTATAATGGGTGCACGTAAGTATAGATTGCAAGTGAATGGACAAAATGACTGAGAGAAAAAGGGAAAAAAAGCATACATGCCAAGCTGGAAGTGAAATATTCAGATAGTCTGGTAAGTGCAAAAGGCCAAAGTGGACATTAATGTCGACACCACAAATATATGTATTTGTGTGTATGTATGTAGGCATGCGTAGATTTCTCATAACGGGTGATTTTTTAAGAGCTTGATACCTTTTTTTTTAAAAAAAACGCATAAAATTTGCAAAATCTCATCGGTTCTTTATTTGAAACGTTAGATTGGTCCATGACATTTACTTTTTGAAGATAATTTCATTTAAATGTTGACCGCGGCTGCGTCTTAGGTGGTCCATTCGGAAAGTCCAATTTTGGGCAACTTTTTCGAGCATTTCGGCCGGAATAGCCCGAATTTCTTCGGAAATGTTGTCTTCCAAAGCTGGAATAGTTGCTGGCTTATTTCTGTAGACTTTAGACTTGACGTAGCCCCACAAAAAATAGTCTAAAGGCGTCAAATCGCATGATCTTGGTGGCCAACTTACCGGTCCATTTCTTGAGATGAATTGTTCTCCGAAGTTTTCCCTCAAAATGGCCATAGAATCGCGAGCTGTGTGGCATGTAGCGCCATCTTGTTGAAACCACATGTCAACCAAGTTCAGTTCTTCCATTTTTGGCAACAAAAAGTTTGTTAGCATCGAACGATAGCGATCGCCATTCACCGTAACGTTGCGTCCAACAGCATCTTTGAAAAAATACGGTCCAATGATTCCACCAGCGTACAAACCACACCAAACAGTGCATTTTTCGGGATGCATGGGCAGTTCTTGAACGGCTTCTGGTTGCTCTTCACTCCAAATGCGGCAATTTTGCTTATTTACGAAGCCATTCAACCAGAAATGAGCCTCATCGCTGAACAAAATTTGTCGATAAAAAAGCGGATTTTCTGCCAACTTTTC
>NW_023466973.1:0-7030 GCF_013731165.1 Rhagoletis pomonella
AAAAAATTTTCGTCCAAATTTCGATTTTTTTTACTCTGAATTTTTAGAACAATTTAAGGTATCGAGTTTTAAAGCAAATAATACTTGAGTATAGCTCAGAATGTGCTTCCCGTTTTTTTTGTCGCCAGTCTTTTGAGTTTTTTTTATTTAACAATTTCTATTGATAAAAAAATGCGTTGATTTAATTTTTTTGCGAACAATCATAGTGCGTCATTACATACCTGTAAATTTTTTCTTTATATGTATTTAAATAGTCGTTTAAAATATTTAGGGAATCAAAAGCTCCTTGGGATTCCAGTAAAATGAGTTTTGAATGAAGCACGATATGTTCGCCTTATATCGATATACATTTATACATATGTGGTTTCCGTGTACGCATGGTATTCTGGGTTTTGGTAAAACATAGGACATCCAAAATTAATCAAGTCAACCCAATAACTCAAAATTGATAAATTTGCACATTCGTGCTTCTGGCATAAGGGCTACGAAATGTATTTACTTCACATTTATTAATTTTCTATACGCCTGTCGTACATATCTTCGTAGTAAGAAAATAGTAGTCATATTTCGACACCTGAGTGGAAGATCGACCTATCTCGGCAGCCAGTTCGAAAACGCCCTATATCAAAAAAACTTTTCAAGAACGCCCTACTTCAGAATTAGATTGAAGAGCGCCCTATTTCCGAATTTTATTGAAAAACACCCTCCCAGAATTTGGTTTAAGAAGGCCCTATTTCAGATTTCGGTCCAAAAACGCACTATCTCAAATGAATATATATTCAACATGTGCTGAGATAGGGCGTTTTGGAGTCATGGGTGCATTTGAACCGAATTCTGAAAGCCGAATTCTTGAAATGTTTTCTTAAATAGGGCATTTTCGAACTGGCTGCCGGGATACCTCGATCTTCCACTCAGGTGTCGATTTCCTAATAATATTCCTCTATTTGCATAAAAAAAAAGTCAAAAAATATAAGTTTAGTACTCCACTCTACTTACTAAACTAAATTTATATTTGGCTATAAGTTAAGACTGTCTTTTCAAATGGAACCATTTCGTTTACACATATGTATTAATAAGGATTAATCAATCAACTACATTAAAACTTTTAAATAAAATTTTCGAGGGATATTTTCATATATCAGCCACCTTTATCGAAACAATGTTTTCACCACAATTCACGTCCACGTTTGGTCGTCAGAAAGCATATCATCCATTGCCGTCTTAAATAACCTAACGAAAGCATTATGTCCGTGAAGAAGTTCTTGGATGATCCGATTCAATGGTGAATCGTCCTTTAATCTGTATAGTATATTTGGTGGCAATTTCAAAATGGGTGAGTATCACTGGTCCACAGACATCCAATATACATACTTAAATATACTTATTTCAGACGAAATACCATTCTTACAATTGGATTTGTAGGCATTCATCAATAATTGTCTTTATTCTGTTTAGTCGCCGTAAAGCAAGGACCGCAATGGTTATGTTGGTAGATTTAACGGTGGTAATTTGACTTTGACCTCTGGTGTCTCCGAATGACTTCACCTGACGATTTTAAGCAATAACTCGACTGTTACCATTACCAATATCTATATATCTCGAATATGAGTCAAATCGGGTGTTATACGCTTGCATAGTTGCAACACAATAACAACAAAGTAGCATGCCCATCCGGCGTATATTTATTTAATACATTTTGATAAACTGCACGTTCTGCGCATTCAGCAATTCTAGCGTGAGAACGATCGCAAAGCTTTTCGTTTATATTTTCAAATCTGCTCCTTCTTCAAAGAATTAGGCTTTACTTAAAAATATGTGATGAATAAAGTTCAGTTGCATTTAAAGCTTAAATCAAGAACGTTGTCATGTCATCGCGATCCTGCCAGTGACATGAACTGTGAAAAGAAAAAAATATAAACATTTGATTCAGTGGCGTAGCCAGGATTTGGCTTTGGGGGGGATGAAAAAAAAAATTTCCATCGATACCTTAAATATGTGACACACAATGGCTAGAGGCGTCGCCTGAGTGCATTCTTTCATATATTTATGTATGTGCCAGTTTTACCGTTATATATTTTTTATTCACTCGTTTATTCCATGGGGTCTTCGTCCTTTATTTAAATTTAAAAAATTAAATTACTATACGGTTTTAAAAATCTGAAAATTCACTGCGGGAAATTTTTTATTCTCTTTTTGTCTTCGCCTTCTCGTTTTTGCTTTTGTAAGTTTTGAAAAAAGTTTTTGAACGAAATATTATATCACATTCCTAGGCAAGTTTTGAAAGCATATTTTCGATACTAAATTTTATTAAAACAAAATGTCGAAATCAGCTTCATATAGAAACAGTGTCATCGTTAATTAAGAAAGAGATGTTCTTAAATATCATAACTTTACGACACTCACATATTGACTAGATTTGACTATTTATTTTATTATATTTTAATTTGAGTTATTTGTTTATAAAAATATAGTTTATTCCTTAACAAACACTAAATGAAAATAAGTTTAATCTTTGAACAACATTTAAAAAAATCGACAAACTTTCGTAAACATTTCGAACTTTCTATTTCAATTTTATCTCTCAATATTTTTCAGTTTTTTAGCTCATTCGATTTTAGTATAATAATAAAGTGCAAATTTAAAGTAGCTGCGTATGGCATATTTTTGACGATGTCGGTAATTTTCTTCCATATTATCTAAGTATGTTCGACGATTTTTTTAATGAAGAAAAATAAAATAAAAAAATTTAAAATCAAAGATAAGTCGCAGCTATGTATTTTAAACTTGCGCTTTATTTAAATTGATCGGGCTACAAAACTGCATACTGAAAATATGTATTTCTAGGAAATCTAATTAAAAAGCTTTAGGAAAGTTTGTTGATTTTTTTAACGTTGCGCAAAGATTAAACTTTGGATTTGTACGGGTTTTGTTAAAGTGTAAACTGCGTTTTTATAAACAAATAATTAAAATTGTATAATTTTAAGATAAATGGCGAATCTAGTTAACATGTATAAAGTTTTGATAAGCACTTGAAATGTCAAGTTTTAGTACTGAATTCAAAGAAGATGTCTCTTTTATCCATTCGTAATAACGTAAAAAAATTTGTTTGTTAAGAAGTGTATCTTAAAATATCTGCCTTGACATTTATGTTAAAAGTGTAAAATATGTAAATGTACCTACATAAACTTTCCCGTGAATACCGTCAAATCATTGGTCTTGAAGGGAATCTATGTATGCATGCATGCATATGAGCAAATTAAAAAGTCGATACAATTTACAGTCGAAAAGTACAGTTTTTGTATAGATTTCGTACTGAAGGAACAATTTTATTTCCCAACACTGTGGGGAACTAAGCAAAATGGCCTAGTGTATTTCGCAAATATTCAAATACATAATCCACCAACCGATAATTTTATATATTCATTAAAAGATAATTTGTCATCAGTCTGAAATAAAAAAAATATAAATCGGAAAAATAGTATTGTGTTATAAATTCAAAAATAAAAAGTTTCATTTCACTGACGAAACTGCATCAACATATATTGGCGCTCAAACCAACGTGTTGGGTCTATAAATGTCAAAGTCGCTAAAAGAAACGCTCAAAGATTCTGCTGCGGGACATTGTCCATTCAAGAATACAGGGCAAGGCAACGGTCACAACAAATTGAAGAGCAACAATAACAACGACAACAAGAAAAGAAAACGGCAATACCGATCGAGCGTCCACCTAGAAGAAGAGGTGGAAAAAGGAATAAACAGCTACGGCGGCGGGCGCATCTAAAAGAAGAAGTCCAAAGAAGCACACCCCAGAAGAGCTGAAGGAGAGCTTTAAAGAGTTGCTGGAACTGGAAAAGGAATTGGCAAGCAGAAAGAAGACGTCCAGCAAAGGAGTACTGAATAAGCACCCTACGTAAAGAAAAACTCGGATAAAATTTCCCTTAAGGCATTTTAACAACACTGGAAACATTTCAGTTTTCAAAACGTACATTTCTTTATTGAAGTGAATTGCGCCTCAATAGACAGGAGGAAGAATTTGTGAACAACCTTTTGGATGCCGTTTTTGCAAGTTCTAGCTCTTCTGAAGACTCTGAAGGAGAGAACGAGGACCACCCCAAGTGTAACAATTTCGAAGCAACTCTCGATGCCATGGGTAGGAGTGATTTTAAGATGTACATGCGACTGAAACACGAGACAGTGGAATACCTTATAAGTAATAGCAAAAAATTTATTAAAATAACTACTTAACCACAAGTCACCGTATTATTTTCAGTGAGGTGCTTGCAATCTAACTGCGTTCCTGACCTATCTGGCAGAGGAAGACCGCCAGTTACGTCCAAAAAGTCTGTTTACATGTATATATGGTACGTAAGCCACACAGTGACCTTTAGACAACTCAGAAATTTATTTGAGGTATCCCAGTCAGCGGCATGGTCGACAGTGCAGCGTGTTACTAGTTTTTTAATTACCATTAGCAGTGAACACATCAAGTTGTCAGAAGGAGTTTATTTACGTTCAAACTTTGAAAAATTTTACCAGAAAAAAAAAAATTCCTGACGTGATTGGTGCTATCGATTGTACGCATATCGAAATTAATTATTAATTAAGTAAAAGAACGAAAGGAAATGTACTTTAATCGGAAAAGAACATACAGCATAATGATTCAAGCTTTATGCAATGCTAACAAAAAGTTCATCGAAATAACTTATGGTAAGCCAGGGTTGCTTCATAATTATAGAGTGCTAAGGAGATCCAAACTCTTTCAAGACGCAGAAAACCATTATGAGGAAATGTTTTCAAGTTCATATTTCCTCATTGGAGACTCGGTCTATCCGTCAACGAAATGGCTGGTATCTCCTTTCAAAGATTATGGAAATTTAAATGAATCCCAGCGAAAATTTAATGAAATTCATTCTTCTATAAGAATGGTAGTTGAAAACGCGTTTGGGTTGCTGAAAGTGCGATTTCGGCGACTTTTGGGGTTTACAGAGCAAACCGGCCTGAAATTGATAACTAACATCGTAGTCATCGCATGTGTTTTGCATAATATTTGCATCTCTTTTGATGACCTATGTGATATCGACGAACTAAATGTAGCTATTACTTTTAATCAAGAAGAACAAGATGAGTCTAATCTGGATGAAACGCTTGACAGGAGGCAAAATCTTTTCAATTATTTCAGATAGCAGGGTATTATTTAAGTTATTCATGACATGTTTACAATATTTTCAAATAAAATCTTTGAAAACATATGTTTCATTAATTTTCTTAAAATCTACCAACAAAAATTCTTACTAAGAATAAATATCACATGATTAATTCGTATAATCGTATACTTAAATCGTATATGTAATTAAAATATGTTTTCCATTACCTAACATGATAAATTCATTTTTTCCTTAAAAATAAACCAAAATATCACAAAATTCATTTCAATTTTTAGATTAAAACCAAAAACTTATAAAATAAAACTTAAAAGTATCACAATACAGATTAAAAAAGTTCATTCAAAATTTCCTTAAACCTTCTTCTTATTTGGCGCTGTAACCGCCTAAGCGATTTTGGAAGAGTTCAGCAAAGCACGCCAGTCGTTTCTCTTCTGTGCCCACTGACGCCTATTTTTTCAACATATATCGAGTATATAAATTTAAAAATCACCGCAATTTAAAATTTTTAGAGTTTCGATAGTTTTGGATTTCTTGAAGTTTCCCATTTCAAATAAGTTGAGTGGAATTCCAAAATTTTCTAAACTTTTTAAACTTTGTGAATTTGAGAAATTTTAGTAAATCACAATAATTCTATATAATGATGAATACTAGATTTCTAGGAATTTTTTAGTTTTCAAAAATTTTGAGATTTGTAAGAATACTAACAAATTTTTTCTAAGTAAAAGTGTCGAACATACAAAATTGATCAAACGAAAGTAAAAGTTTTCGAATGTTGAAAACATTATCATATTTCGTCGTTTCGAATTTTCGTAATTCTTGAAGATTCAAAAAATTTTTGGACGTTGGTTTTTAAAATTTTCAAAAAAATTTAAAATTCTCAAACTTTGTTATATCAATACAAAATTTTGGAAAAGTTCAGAAAAGTGGAAAAATTTTGGAATTTTTCAAAAATGTTAATATCTTTTAGAGTTCTAAGAATTTTCTATTTTTTACACACAAGTACCATGAACAAAGAATTTTTCGACAATTTGTGATGCTTCACATTTTTACATTTTATGATGGATTTTAGGATAAATAAAATTCTAAAAATTTGGGAAAATATAAAAATTTCTAAAATCTCAGTAATTTTATACATTTCAAAATATTCTGATTTTACCTTAATTTCTAGAATCGCCCGGATTACGTAGTTTTTGAAATTTTGGAAATTATCCTAAAAATAAGAAATCTCAAGAAATTTAATAATATTATAGTATTCAAAATTCAGAATTCTGATCCTGTGAAAATATTCAAACTTGCTGTGACTTTAAACTGTGTAAAATAATATAAATACGAAAATATAACAAAAAAGCAAAAATTGAAAATTAAGTACATATATAATTTCAAAATTTTGAAAATTCAGTGAATTCGAAAAACTGATAGGCCTACTTAAATAACATAATACTTCGAGCTTAGCACACAGCTCAAATTTCAAACTCAAGTGAAATTTTACACACTTTTTCCATGAATTAAAAATTTCAAAAGCATCCATTCTTTAGGTTTGTTCCCCAAGCTTCTCGAATTCACTTCGAGTTACATATACGCGCTCCGCAAGTAAGTTTTCGAGTTTCTTTGATATACGCTCACAGTTTGAACTTTGCTCGAGTTTTTCTACAAACTGTGGGACAAACCTGGAATTTCCCCAATTCCCCTACCTGGGTCCGCCACTGGATTAGAGAAGTCACATGAAAGGGAGTCGCCCTGCCTGAAACCCCGTTTGGTGGCGTACGGCTCGGAGAGGTCTTTCCAAATTCTGACGGAGCAGTTAGTATTGCTCAACGTCGTTTTACACAGCCATATAAGTTTTGAGGGGTGCCAAATTCAGACAT
>NW_023466974.1:0-7029 GCF_013731165.1 Rhagoletis pomonella
AAAAAATTTTCGTCCAAATTTCGATTTTTTTTACTCTGAATTTTTAGAACAATTTAAGGTATCGAGTTTTAAAGCAAATAATACTTCAGTATAGCTCACAATGTGCTTCCCGTTTTTTTTGTCGCCAGTCTTTTGAGTTTTTTTTATTTAACAATTTCTATTGATAAAAAAATGCGTTGATTTAATTTTTTTGCGAACAATCATAGTGCGTCATTACATACCTGTAAATTTTTTCTTTATATGTATTTAAATAGTCGTTTAAAATATTTAGGGAATCAAAAGCTCCTTGGGATTCCAGTAAAATGAGTTTTGAATGAAGCACGATATGTTCGCCTTATATCGATATACATTTATACATATGTGGTTTCCGTGTACGCATGGTATTCTGGTTTTTGGTAAAACATAGGACATCCAAAATTAATCAAGTCAACCCAATAACTCAAAATTGATAAATTTGCACATTCGTGCTTCTGGCATAAGGGCTACGAAATGTATTTACTTCACATTTATTAATTTTCTATACGCCTGTCGTACATATCTTCGTAGTAAGAAAATAGTAGTCATATTTCGACACCTGAGTGGAAGATCGACCTATCTCGGCAGCCAGTTCGAAAACGCCCTATATCAAAAAACTTTTCAAGAACGCCCTACTTCAGAATTAGATTGAAGAGCGCCCTATTTCCGAATTTTATTGAAAAACACCCTCCCAGAATTTGGTTTAAGAAGGCCCTATTTCAGATTTCGGTCCAAAAAACGCACTATCTCAAATGAATATATATTCAACATGTGCTGAGATAGGGCGTTTTGGAGTCATGGGTGCATTTGAACCGAATTCTGAAAGCCGAATTCTTGAAATGTTTTCTTAAATAGGGCATTTTCGAACTGGCTGCCGGGATACCTCGATCTTCCACTCAGGTGTCGATTTCCTAATAATATTCCTCTATTTGCATAAAAAAAAAGTCAAAAAATATAAGTTTAGTACTCCACTCTACTTACTAAACTAAATTTATATTTGGCTATAAGTTAAGACTGTCTTTTCAAATGGAACCATTTCGTTTACACATATGTATTAATAAGGATTAATCAATCAACTACATTAAAACTTTTAAATAAAATTTTCGAGGGATATTTTCATATATCAGCCACCTTTATCGAAACAATGTTTTCACCACAATTCACGTCCACGTTTGGTCGTCAGAAAGCATATCATCCATTGCCGTCTTAAATAACCTAACGAAAGCATTATGTCCGTGAAGAAGTTCTTGGATGATCCGATTCAATGGTGAATCGTCCTTTAATCTGTATAGTATATTTGGTGGCAATTTCAAAATGGGTGAGTATCACTGGTCCACAGACATCCAATATACATACTTAAATATACTTATTTCAGACGAAATACCATTCTTACAATTGGATTTGTAAGCATTCATCAATAATTGTCTTTATTCTGTTTAGTCGCCGTAAAGCAAGGACCGCAATGGTTATGTTGGTAGATTTAACGGTGGTAATTTGACTTTGACCTCTGGTGTCTCCGAATGACTTCACCTGACGATTTTAAGCAATAACTCGACTGTTACCATTACCAATATCTATATATCTCGAATATGAGTCAAATCGGGTGTTATACGCTTGCATAGTTGCAACACAATAACAACAAAGTAGCATGCCCATCCGGCGTATATTTATTTAATACATTTTGATAAACTGCACGTTCTGCGCATTCAGCAATTCTAGCGTGAGAACGATCGCAAAGCTTTTCGTTTATATTTTCAAATCTGCTCCTTCTTCAAAGAATTAGGCTTTACTTAAAAATATGTGATGAATAAAGTTCAGTTGCATTTAAAGCTTAAATCAAGAACGTTGTCATGTCATCGCGATCCTGCCAGTGACATGAACTGTGAAAAGAAAAAAATATAAACATTTGATTCAGTGGCGTAGCCAGGATTTGGCTTTGGGGGGGATGAAAAAAAAAATTTCCATCGATACCTTAAATATGTGACACACAATGGCTAGAGGCGTCGCCTGAGTGCATTCTTTCATATATTTATGTATGTGCCAGTTTTACCGTTATATATTTTTTATTCACTCGTTTATTCCATGGGGTCTTCGTCCTTTATTTAAATTTAAAAAATTAAATTACTATACGGTTTTAAAAATCTGAAAATTCACTGCGGGAAATTTTTTATTCTCTTTTTGTCTTCGCCTTCTCGTTTTTGCTTTTGTAAGTTCTGAATAAAGTTTTTGAACGAAATATTATATCACATTCCTAGGCAAGTTTTGAAAGCATATTTTCGATACTAAATTTTATTAAAACAAAATGTCGAAATCAGCTTCATATAGAAACAGTGTCATCGTTAATTAAGAAAGAGATGTTCTTAAATATCATAACTTTACGACACTCACATATTGACTAGATTTGCCTATTTATTTTATTATATTTTAATTTGAGTTATTTGTTTATAAAAATATAGTTTATTCCTTAACAAACACTAAATGAAAATAAGTTTAATCTTTGAACAACATTTAAAAAAATCGACAAACTTTCGTAAACATTTCGAACTTTCTATTTCAATTTTATCTCTCAATATTTTGCAGTTTTTTAGCTCATTCGATTTTAGTATAATAATAAAGTGCAAATTTAAAGTAGCTGCGTATGGCATATTTTTGACGATGTCGGTAATTTTCTTCCATATTATCTAAGTATGTTCGACGATTTTTTTAATGAAGAAAAATAAAATAAAAAAATTTAAAATCAAAGATAAGTCGCAGCTATGTATTTTAAACTTGCGCTTTATTTAAATTGATCGGGCTACAAAACTGCATACTGAAAATATGTATTTCTAGGAAATCTAATTAAAAAGCTTTAGGAAAGTTTGTTGATTTTTTTAACGTTGCGCAAAGATTAAACTTTGGATTTGTACGGGTTTTGTTAAAGTGTAAACTGCGTTTTTATAAACAAATAATTAAAATTGTATAATTTTAAGATAAATGGCGAATCTAGTTAACATGTATAAAGTTTTGATAAGCACTTGAAATGTCAAGTTTTAGTACTGAATTCAAAGAAGATGTCTCTTTTATCCATTCGTAATAACTTAAAAAAATTTGTTTGTTAAGAAGTGTATCTTAAAATATCTGCCTTGACATTTATGTTAAAAGTGTAAAATATGTAAATGTACCTACATAAACTTTCCCGTGAATACCGTCAAATCATTGGTCTTGAAGGGAATCTATGTATGCATGCATGCATATGAGCAAATTAAAAAGTCGATACAATTTACAGTCGAAAAGTACAGTTTTTGTATAGATTTCGTACTGAAGGAACAATTTTATTTCCCAACACTGTGGGGAACTAAGCAAAATGGCCTAGTGTATTTCGCAAATATTCAAATACATAATCCACCAACCGATAATTTTATATATTCATTAAAAGATAATTTGTCATCAGTCTGAAATAAAAAAAATATAAATCGGAAAAATAGTATTGTGTTATAAATTCAAAAATAAAAAGTTTCATTTCACTGACGAAACTGCATCAACATATATTGGCGCTCAAACCAACGTGTTGGGTCTATAAATGTCAAAGTCGCTAAAAGAAACGCTCAAAGATTCTGCTGCGGGACATTGTCCATTCAAGAATACAGGGCAAGGCAACGGTCACAACAAATTGAAGAGCAACAATAACAACGACAACAAGAAAAGAAAACGGCAATACCGATCGTGCGTCCACCTAGAAGAAGAGGTGGAAAAAGGAATAAACAGCTACGGCGGCGGGCGCATCTAAAAGAAGAAGTCCAAAGAAGCACACCCCAGAAGAGCTGAAGGAGAGCTTTAAAGAGTTGCTGGAACTGGAAAAGGAATTGGCAAGCAGAAAGAAGACGTCCAGCAAAGGAGTACTGAATAAGCACCCTACGTAAAGAAAAACTCGGATAAAATTTCCCTTAAGGCATTTTAACAACACTGGAAACATTTCAGTTTTCAAAACGTACATTTCTTTATTGAAGTGAATTGCGCCTCAATAGACAGGAGGAAGAATTTGTGAACAACCTTTTGGATGCCGTTTTTGCAAGTTCTAGCTCTTCTGAAGACTCTGAAGGAGAGAACGAGGACCACCCCAAGTGTAACAATTTCGAAGCAACTCTCGATGCCATGGGTAGGAGTGATTTTAAGATGTACATGCGACTGAAACACGAGACAGTGGAATACCTTATAAGTAATAGCAAAAAATTTATTAAAATAACTACTTAACCACAAGTCACCGTATTATTTTCAGTGAGGTGCTTGCAATCTAACTGCGTTCCTGACCTATCTGGCAGAGGAAGACCGCCAGTTACGTCCAAAAAGTCTGTTTACATGTATATATGGTACGTAAGCCACACAGTGACCTTTAGACAACTCAGAAATTTATTTGAGGTATCCCAGTCAGCGGCATGGTCGACAGTGCAGCGTGTTACTAGTTTTTTAATTACCATTAGCAGTGAACACATCAAGTTGTCAGAAGGAGTTTATTTACGTTCAAACTTTGAAAAATTTTACCAGAAAAAAAAAAATTCCTGACGTGATTGGTGCTATCGATTGTACGCATATCGAAATTAATTATTAATTAAGTAAAAGAACGAAAGGAAATGTACTTTAATCGGAAAAGAACATACAGCATAATGATTCAAGCTTTATGCAATGCTAACAAAAAGTTCATCGAAATAACTTATGGTAAGCCAGGGTTGCTTCATAATTATAGAGTGCTAAGGAGATCCAAACTCTTTCAAGACGCAGAAAACCATTATGAGGAAATGTTTTCAAGTTCATATTTCCTCATTGGAGACTCGGTCTATCCGTCAACGAAATGGCTGGTATCTCCTTTCAAAGATTATGGAAATTTAAATGAATCCCAGCGAAAATTTAATGAAATTCATTCTTCTATAAGAATGGTAGTTGAAAACGCGTTTGGGTTGCTGAAAGTGCGATTTCGGCGACTTTTGGGGTTTACAGAGCAAACCGGCCTGAAATTGATAACTAACATCGTAGTCATCGCATGTGATTTGCATAATATTTGCATCTCTTTTGATGACCTATGTGATATCGACGAACTAAATGTAGCTATTACTTTTAATCAAGAAGAGCAAGATGAGTCTAATCTGGATGAAACGCTTGACAGGAGGCAAAATCTTTTCAATTATTTCAGATAGCAGGGTATTATTTAAGTTATTCATGACATGTTTACAATATTTTCGAATAAAATCTTTGAAAACATATGTTTCATTAATTTTCTTAAAATCTACCAACAAAAATTCTTACTAAGAATAAATATCACATGATTAATTCGTATAATCGTATACTTAAATCGTATATGTAATTAAAATATGTTTTCCATTACCTAACATGATAAATTCATTTTTTCCTTAAAAATAAACCAAAATATCACAAAATTCATTTCAATTTTTAGATTAAAACCAAAAACTTATAAAATAAAACTTAAAAGTATCACAATACAGATTAAAAAAGTTCATTCAAAATTTCCTTAAACCTTCTTCTTATTTGGCGCTGTAACCGCCTAAGCGATTTTGGAAGAGTTCAGCAAAGCACGCCAGTCGTTTCTCTTCTGTGCCCACTGACGCCTATTTTTTCAACATATATCGAGTATATAAATTTAAAAATCACCGCAATTTAAAATTTTTAGAGTTTCGATAGTTTTGAATTTCTTGAAGTTTCCCATTTCAAATAAGTTGAGTGGAATTCCAAAATTTTCTAAACTTTTTAAACTTTGTGAATTTGAGAAATTTTAGTAAATCACAATAATTCTATATAATGATGAATACTAGATTTCTAGGAATTTTTTAGTTTTCAAAAATTTTGAGATTTGTAAGAATACTAACAAATTTTTTCTAAGTAAAAGTGTCGAACATACAAAATTGATCAAACGAAAGTAAAAGTTTTCGAATGTTGAAAACATTATCATATTTCGTCGTTTCGAATTTTCGTAATTCTTGAAGATTCAAAAAATTTTTGGACGTTGGTTTTTAAAATTTTCAAAAAAATTTAAAATTCTCAAACTTTGTTATATCAATACAAAATTTTGGAAAAGTTCAGAAAAGTGGAAAAATTTTGGAATTTTTCAAAAATGTTAATATCTTTTAGAGTTCTAAGAATTTTCTATTTTTTAACACAAGTACCATGAACAAAGAATTTTTCGACAATTTGTGATGCTTCACATTTTTACATTTTATGATGGATTTTAGGATAAATAAAATTCTAAAAATTTGGGAAAATATAAAAATTTCTAAAATCTCAGTAATTTTATACATTTCAAAATATTCTGATTTTACCTTAATTTCCAGAATCGCCCGGATTACGTAGTTTTTAAAATTTTGGAAATTATCCTAAAAATAAGAAATCTCAAGAAATTTAATAATATTATAGTATTCAAAATTCAGAATTCTGATCCTGTGAAAATATTCAAACTTGCTGTGACTTTAAACTGTGTAAAATAATATAAATACGAAAATATAACAAAAAAGCAAAAATTGAAAATTAAGTACATATATAATTTCAAAATTTTGAAAATTCAGTGAATTCGAAAAACTGATAGGCCTACTTAAATAACATAATACTTCGAGCTTAGCACACAGCTCAAATTTCAAACTCAAGTGAAATTTTACACACTTTTTCCATGAATTAAAATTTTCAAAAGCATCCATTCTTTAGGTTTGTTCCCCAAGCTTCTCGAATTCACTTCGAGTTACATATACGCGCTCCGCAAGTAAGTTTTCGAGTTTCTTTGATATACGCTCACAGTTTGAACTTTGCTCGAGTTTTTCTACAAACTGTGGGACAAACCTGGAATTTCCCCAATTCCCCTACCTGGGTCCGCCACTGGATTAGAGAAGTCACATGAAATGGAGTCGCCCTGCCTGAAACCCCGTTTGGTGGCGTACGGCTCGGAGAGGTCTTTCCAAATTCTGACGGAGCAGTTAGTATTGCTCAACGTCGTTTTACACAGCCATATAAGTTTTGAGGGGTGCCAAATTCAGACAT
>NW_023466975.1:0-7026 GCF_013731165.1 Rhagoletis pomonella
CATATGACATGACATCAGAGGATATGACAACACATGACATGACATCCATAATATAGTTACGGTGACCATAAATAAATTTTGAAAATGCAGGACAATTTTCAAAAAATTTACCTACATATAATTGCATAGTATAAAAATAACAAAAATATACTACATATATACATTCCTCGTCATTTGAATAGCGCACCCTTTTTTTGATTTTCTACCATATGCTTGACAAAATTTTTATATGGATGAAAATGCGCAGCACCCTCAACAAAAAAAAAGTCGCCCCTATGTTTATTTTTTTTTAATTTTCAAAAAATTTTTAATGGGATGTAGACGTAGAATATGCTATATTTTTATAAAAAGTTAATGAATATTAAACAAACGAAAGGAAAACTGTACCTTCTTCTTCTTCTTTTTTGGCGCTGTAACCGCCTAAGCGATTTTGGCCGAGTTCAGCAAAGCACGCCAGTCGTTTCTCCTCTGTGCCAACTGACGCCAATTGGAAACGCCAAGTGAAGCCAAGTCCTTCTCCACCTGATCTTTCCATCGCAGTGGGGTCCTCCGTCTTCCTCTGCTACCACCAGCGGGTTCCGAGTGGAATACTTTCAGAGCTGGAGCGTCGGTGTCCACTCGAACGACATGACCAAGCCAGCGGAGCCGTTGTATTTTAATTCGCTGCACTATGTCCATATCGTTGTAAAGCTCATACAGCTCATCGTTCCATCGTCTGCGGCACTCGCCGTCGCCAACGCGTACAGGCCCGTAAATCTTCCGCAAAATCTTTCTCTCAAACAGTCCAAGAGCCGCCTCATCGGATGTTGTCATTGTCCATGCTTCTGCGCCATATACCAGCACGGGCATGATGAGTGACTTATAGAGCGTGGTTTTCGTACGTCGAGAGAGGACTTTACTCCTGAATTGCCTACTCAGTCCAAAGTAGCACTTGTTGGCAAGAGTGATTCTGCGTTGGATTTCAATGCTGACATTATTATCGGTGTTAATGCTAGTTCCCAAGTAAACGAAATTCTCTACTTTCTCGAAATTGTAACTGTCAACAGTGACGTGGGTGCCAAGGCGCGAATGTGCTGACTGTTTGTTTGATGACAGGAGATACTTCGTCTTGTCCTCGCTTACCACTAGACCCATTCACTTTGCTTCCCTATCCAATACCGAGAAGGCAGAACAGACGTAGCCCTTGTTTTTACCGATAATATCGATGTCGTCGGCATACGCCAGCAATTGTACGCTCTTGTAGTAAGTTGTTCCTGAGCGCTTCAGTTCTGCAGCTCTTATTATCTTCTCCAACATCAGATTAAAGAAGTCACATGAAAGGGAGTCGCCCTGTCTGAAACCCCGTTTTGTGGCGAACGGCTCGGAGAGGTCTTTTCCAATTCTGACGGAGCTGGTGGTATTGCTCAACGTCATTTTACACAGCCGTATGAGTTTTGAGGGGATGCCAAATTCAGACATAGCGGCGTATGAGTGCTGTCAAAAGCGGCTTTAAAGTCGCATAATTGGTGGTGAGTGTCGATCATTTTCTCGCGGGTCTTTTTGCAAGATTTGGCGTTTTGTGAATACCTGGTCTATGGTGGATTTGCCAGGTCTAAAGCCACAGCTCCAGCGGCTTTGTTGTTTTTCAGCCGCGTTATTGCTATACGTACCTCGTCATAGTCAGGCGGTGGAACGTCGATTCCGTCATCAGCGACTGCGGGCTCGGGTTCTTCTTCTCCACAACTTTCCGTGCTTCTACCATTTAGTAGGGCGGAAAAGTGTTCCCTCCATAATTTAATTACGCCCTGGTCAGCAGTTACTAGGTCGCCATTATTGTTCTTACAGGAGTGCGCCCCGGTCTTTTAAACCTTCCGTAAGTCGCCTAACTCTCTGGTAAAATTTTCGGGCATTCTTCCTGTTGGCCAGCATTTCAAGCTTTTCGCACTCACGTATTTCGGCCTCTCTCTTCTTATTGCGGCAAATACGTCTCGCTTCCCTCTTCAGATCCCTATAGCGGTCCGACATAGCGCGCGTTGCGCCCGATCGCAGCGTGGCCCTGTAGGCGGCATCTTTTTTTTCTGCAGCTTCCTGACACTCCTCATCGTACGAGTTGTTCTTTCGGGCTCGCTGAAATCCGACTACTTCTTCGGCGGCGGTACTTAATGAGCGGGAAATGTTGTTCTACTGCTCGCATATGTCTGTTTGTTGAAGAGTGCTCTCTGAGAGCAGGTGTGAGAGTCGAGTAGCGAAAGCGCTGGCTGTCTGTTGTGATTGCAGCTTTTCGACGTTAAGCTTTCCTTGCATATTTGGGCGCACATTTTTTGCTGCACAGAGTCGGGTGCGTATCGTGGCTGCAAGAAGATAGTGGTCTGAGTCGATGTTTGGGCCTCGGAGTGTGCGTACGTCTAAAACACTGGAAGCGTGCCTTCCGTCTACCACAACATGATCGATTTGGTTTCTCGTTTTTCGATCCGGAGACAGCCACGTAGCTTGATGGATCTTTTTATGCTTGAACCTAGTACTGCATACTACCATGTTTCGGGCCCCGGCGAAGTCGATCAGCCTCAATCCGTTGTCGGACGTTTCGTCGTGGAGGCTGAATTTTCCGACGATGGTTCCAAATATCCCTTCCTTGCCCACCCTGGCATTGAAGTCGCCAAGCACGATTTTGATATCATGACGGGGGCAGCGCTCGTATGTGCGCTCCAAGCGCTCATAGAAGAGATCCTTGGATGCCTCATCCTTCTCTTCCGTCGGGGCATGGGCGCAGTTGAGCGAGATGTTGAAGAATCTCGCTTTGATGCGGATTGTGGCTAGACGCTCGTCCACCGGGGTGAACGACAGTACTCGGCGACGGAGTCTCTCTCCCACCACAAATCCAACACAGAATTTGCGCTCCTTTACATGGCAGCTGTAGTAGACGTCGCAAGGCCCCAGACATTGCTTGCCTTGCCCCGTCCAACGCATTTGTTGGATGGCGGTGATGTCAGCTTTTGTCCTTACGAGGACATCAACCAGCCGGGCAGAGGCACCTTCCCCATTAAGGGTCCGGACATTCCAGGTGCATGCCCTCAAATAGTAGTCCTTTAAACGTTTGCCGTGGTCGTCATCATAACAGGGGGTCCCATCCGAGGCTTTGCCTTGCTTCTTCACTGGAAGTGGTTTTTACGTGGCGGGTCCCAAGCCCAGCGCACAACCCATTGCTGGGACGGGGGTGGTTTCGCAACCAAATACACGTTTATATAGCGAGCCGCTTGCTCCAAGCAGACACCCACTTGCAGCCGCACCTACTGGTGAACAGACACTGCAGACTTCAGTGAGCCCTTAAACCGAATAAGTCGGAGTGGCCCCAGCGAAGCTCCCTCTCTTTCTGCCGTGACCCAAGGCTCCACTCGGATTGGTTACCGCATCTCGCACATGGGTTGCTCACGTTGCCCAGAGTGCGCGAACGAGGCCGCAAGAGTCGGGATTGAGTATAGCCATGCAACTGTAACTGCATACCCAGCGCAACGACTATACCCCATTGCACTCCGGAAAACTGTACCTACTAAGTATTAAAAGGATGCGCTATTTAAATAACGAAGAGTGTATATTTCTTAATTATTAATCCAATTTTAAACTTTAAACATAAATCACATTTGCTTCATTGGTATTAATCTTATAGTAATGAATATTTACAAAATTATAATAAGGCATATTGCATATTACTTTACACGAAATATGAACCTCTGTAAAGTAAATTTTTTAGGCAAACTTTGGGTCGTTGAACACGAAAAAATACCCATGCTTTCAAAGAAGTGTTTTCGCGATTTGTTCGAAAAACGTATTTTTAGTACTTTTTCAGTTATTCTTCAATATCTCATGAAACGACCAACATTTCGAAAGGTATTGATGGGCTCTTTGCAAAAATATATACTTTTTGTGCAGATTGTGTTGCGTAATATCTACATTTCTCATCAGATTTTCATTTACTGTAAAAAGAAAATGATTGAAATTTAAATTTTTCGATTTTGGTCGCTTGTAACACTAATAATTTTCATCGAAATCGGCAAAGTAATACATTTTTGGAAGAGGACTGTAGGTCGCTTATGTTGATTGGATAATTTTTTCATGAGATATTGACGAATAGGTTCGAAATGTACCAAAAACACGTTTTTCAAAAAAATTACGAAAGTGCTTGTTTGAATGGAAAATTGGCTTGGAAAATATTTGTTTTTCTTAAGCGATTACCACAAAATTTGTAGAACAGTGTTATCGATATATTTAATGCTGGTCTTCAATATCTCGTCATCCATTGTCCATAACCGTACAATATTTAGAACGCGCATTGACTAGTTGAACCTTCAAAACTAGCTTACCCTTATGTAGTTATCAATTAGTTACACTGCTTTTATTTCGATAAGGAAAAGTTACTTTTAAAATATCGAAGAAAATGCGGGAAAAAGGCAGGACACTTGGAAAAAATCAGTACACTTTGGGGGTTTTCTGTTTTGAAAAACTATGCAGGACAGACCTTTAAATAACAGTACGGTCCTGCAAAAAACAGAACGGATGGTGCATTTTATTAGACTAAAATTTAATGGGCTACCATCTCGAAAATTTTCTTACTTCGATTTTTTTTAATATTATTTTTTATCAACGTAATTTTGCAGAACTTCCCGTTTCCTTCTCAGGCACTCTAGAACTATTGAAAAGCTACTCAGAACAGTTTTAATTTTTTTCAAAAATGTAACTTCGACTTTTTCAAAAAAATGTTTTTTCGGCGTAATTTTGCATAACTTTTTTTCCTTTTCTGGAACTCTAGAACTTTTGAAAAGCCACTCGGAACAGTTGTAATTTTTATTTTTCTCATAAATTTAACTTTTTCGTCGTTTAAAAAAAAAAAAAGTTTTTTCGGCGTAATTTTGCAGAATTTCTTTTTCCTCCTCAGGGACTCTAGAACTTTTGAAAAGCTACTCAGAACATTTTTAATTTGATTTTTTTCAAAAATATAACTTTTTCGCCTTTTTCGAAAAAATGTTTGTTCGGCGTAATTTAGCATAACTTTCTTTTTCCTTTTCAGGAACTCTATAACTCTTGAAAAGCTACTCACAACAGTTTTAATTTTTTTTTTCATAAATTTAACTTTTTCGACGTTTTGAAAAAAAGAAAATTTTGGCGTAATTTTGCAGAACTTTCTGTTTCCTTCTCAGGAACTCTAGAACTTTTGAAAAGCTACTCAGCAGAGTTTCAATTTTAATTTTTTTCCAAAATTTTGCTTCGACTTTTTCGAAAAAAAAAGGGTTTTCAGCGTAATTTTGCAGAACTTTCTTTTTCCATCTCAGGAACTCTAGAACTTTTGTAAAGTTACTCAGAACAGTTTTAATTTTATTTTTTTCAAACGTTTAACTTTTTCGACTTAAAAAAAAAACTTCCGCGTAATTTGCAGCACGTTTTCGTTTTCTTTCAGGAACTCTAGAACTATTGAAAAGATCCTCAGAACAATTTTTTATTTGCCTTTTTGGTACATGTCGAATGCTGCGTGAATCTGGCATACACAATTTTTGAGATTTTATTTTTTTTTGTCAAAATATCCAGAAGGGAAACCCCTTTTTGAAGAACTCTAGAACTATTGGAAGGCTACCCAGAACAACTTTATTTTTGTCGTTTTGCGTCATACCGTATGCCAACTTCCCGGACATCATGTTTCCGCCGTCCGCCTGCTTAACACGCATTCTACCGGTAGGTGTATCAAGTCGTTCACCTTTTCTGCGTCGAACCGTTCACATCCCGTCCAATAAAAGTGGTTGACAAATGAGGTTTAGACTGAATATCGATATTATGCGTCCTTTTATTTGAAGCTGTAAAATTCTATATGATTAATTCCGAGATGTAAACAACCCGCCGGAGTAGAGATTCAACGATCTGTAGGATGAGTCTTAAGCAGGGAAACGGCAGAATTATGGTATAAAGCTGTTTCTCTATCCTCCCATTTCAAAATCCTAAAGGTATAATAGACCGATTCTTATCTAAAAACATTTTAGAGATGAAAGTTCTCCCAGATGTTGATTGGAATATGACGCTTCGATAGGAATTTCAGCATTTTGTCGATACAAAACCGCACCAAAGCTTATTAAAAACTATCTCAGGAACAGTGTTGCCAGAAATTTTTGTACCAACCGGCTAAATTGGCAAAAAAAAAAAAACGGCTAAAGCGGCTAGACTGTTTCAACTAAATTTCACATGTTTTATTTAAATAAATCACAAGTAGAAAGACTAGTTATTGGAGAGAAGTTGCAAATTCAAGCTGGAAAAAATTTTGCCAGCAAGATTTTGCAATTCGGATAAACATATGATTGTGGCACGTGGTTGGATTTTTTGTCGACGATAATTTGAATAAACAAGTTCGTTAAATTTATAAATTTACAAACTGAAGCGGTTTTAAAATGAAAAATATAAAAAAAATACTTGTTTACTTAATTACTTTAGTTAATTCTAATGATTTGAAAGGTAGTCGGCTGAAAAAAAAACTGTATTCGTAATCGGAATGCACAGTTACTATGCCAAAGAAATTGAAGCGTATGTTGAAGAAAGTCGGACTAACAAAAAATATACATGTAGATCCCGTTTGTTGCCCCTCTGAAAGAATTTTAAAAATTCTATACACATTTCTTATGTTTGAAATGCAACCGTGGACAATAGCTGGCAGGGAAACTTGCAAGCAGGGCTGCCAACTTGGCTCAAAACGTGCCATTTTTGGCCCTTTTTTACATCACATGTCACAGTATTTCAATACATTTTTGTGAAATCCTTTGCGTGTACTTCCTTTTCTCAACTAAAATTTTCTCATTCCTATTGTGTATACTAGGGATGCCCAAATCAGCACATATGTGCCGTGGGCGACTGCGCGTGCGGAGCTTTGCACAGTGGTACTGGGCAAGCGCGGAAGCAAAAAGTTATCGGAAGGGGAAAACGAAGTCAACAGAATAGTGAAAGGTATGTGTGACAGTGATGGAAAATGAGTGTGCATTGTGCCATTTTCGGCCCTTTCGGAAGCAGCCGGCACCA
>NW_023466976.1:0-7026 GCF_013731165.1 Rhagoletis pomonella
ATGAAAAATTAAAGTGCATTACTTGCCTTTATCACGTAATTCCACCAGCGCCCTTTTGGCGAGAGAGCCTCGAATCTTCAAACGTTCCGATACCACTGAAGGCGTGATAAGCTTGTATTGTGGCACCTCCTTGTAAAGTTTTTCATAAGTGGCTTTGTCAAACAAAATTTGATTGTTTAACTTGTCCCTGACTTTGCCTTTTGACCACTTCTTCTTCTTGGCTTTTCCGCCACCGCTACCCTCCTTCTTCTTCTGTGTCTTTTGTGGCTGTTTAGCCGACGATTTCGCGTCCTTCTTTGGTGGCTGTAAATTTTAAAAATTCCTTTGTAAATATTTACTGGGATTGGAAGTTTTGTAGCCAGCAAGTTTTGTTTCCATTACACCCTTTCACGTCACTGCTAGCACCAACAGCCAGGCCATGTGCATTTGACAGTCATGTTAAATGTTTGTGAAAAATTAATGTAAACGACTTATTTAGAACGTTATTATGTAAAACTCTTTATTAAACATTGAGGCGTTAATTGACTTTGACATTATCGTATATTTTACAAGTAGAAACAAAACTTTTTGGCCGAAAATTGCAGCAAACGACTCACCATCGTGAGAAACCAAAAGCAAAAAGATGGTGGCCGGATATTGGCAGTGCTGCCACAACACAAATGCCATAATTTGACCCATTCACAGTAGGGATAGATAAATTGGCACAGAGGTGTTATATACCCATTTCCATAAGTGATTATAAATTTCAATGTTTGAAATAAAGTTCTCTCCTAAAAAATGCATATTGTACCGATGTTTTCGATCTATATTTACGTTCTTTGGGATTTTTGGTAATATGGATTCGCCTTGTTTATAACAAACACATTATTTTGACATTAAGAAGTACCGCGGCGTAAATCTAAATTCGCCAGTAACAACACCTTGGCTTTGTTCCTTTTCTTTTCTAGCAGATAATTATCAGGAAGAAGAATACGGAAAAATTTAGAGAATTACGCTCACAGAGAGCGAAATAAAGAAACAGTAAAGAAACGCTAAACTAGCAAGTAAACAGCTGATCGATGTATTTGACTACTGAAAATATTTGGCTCGAATATTTGTTTATCCATTTTGACAGCTGCTAGTTTCTGCTAGAAAAATTTTACAAGCAGAAATTAGCAGGAGAGCCAAAAAATAAGAGCATAAGAACGAGAGAGAGTTGCTAGTTTCTGCTAGTTTTTTGAGATAAGAAACGCTTCCCAACAGAAATAAGTGATAATTTGTGATAATTATCTGTTTAGAAACAAAGCTCTTCGTAAATTCGCATTGGCTGATGGCGCAATATTTTCTATCATTCTTGAGAGTTGTATTCAAGGCGAATTTATACAAGGTGGTGTTACTGGCGAATTTAGAATTTCGTCGCGGTCCTTCTGAATGTCAAAATGATGTATTTGTTGTAAACAAGGCGAATTCATAATACAACAAACACACCATTTTGACATTCAGAAGGACCTCGGCGAAATTCGCCAGTAAACGCCACCTTGTATAAATTCGCCTTGTGCGAAGCTGAGGCAATTTTGTTTCAATTTCGCAAAATTCAATTGTGAATACACTGCAAAAAAGAACAGGCATGACATAAGAATGTCTAAACGTCAGCAAATACAATAAAACGTCACCTTAAAACAACATTCCCGATAAAATTGCTTTGATAACCCGATTTAAGTTAAATTAAAAGTTTAATTTTAGGTTAAAATAACACTACTAACGTTAGTCCAATTGTGAAATTGTGAAATAATGGGAAATATAGCGACAGAATATATATAAAGAAGATATTGAAACGTACACAAGTCTTGCAGCTACATTTGAGAGAGACTTGTAGGAAGAGAGCTACCAGGAGAGGAGCATAGATCAAGAATAAAAAAAAACTTTAACTTGTGGTAATTTTTGTGAATAAACGCCAGCACTAGCGTACAGGTTCAATAACTAAAAACATGTACGGAAACAATCCAAGTATTTTAGAAAAATTCATAATTATTTGTTTTCTGTAATTCCAGCACACGCTTAAGCGGCACCCATATAGTATAACAGCTGAGCTGGCAATGTTACCGTTAACGCACAAGGACCGCAGCAATTTAAGCTACCGCATCAAGGAAAAGCTAAACAGTTGGAAGCGGCTCATATTTTCCGATCGCAATTCGAGAAATCTATTTCTCTTTCTGTTACTTAACTTGAGTTTTGCGTTCGTGGAGCTCTTCTATGGCATATGGACAAACAGTTTAGGTGAGCGTGGGTCTAACGATAGTATTTGGTGATACCTATGATCGTTTGCCATGACTATTAGGGCTATCTATTTACTTTCAACTAATCTTATCTACGCTTAAAAAACTTACTTGCCTTGATATTATCATTGCTGGCAATAAAAAAAGAATTCCACAAAAGTGTTCACGTACACTTAATAAAAGTTTGTGGACAATTCATGTCTTTAGTTGACACATAACATTTACATTTAAGCAACTGAGTTATTAAGAATATCAAAGTTGTTAATCAAATACTTTTTTTAGTAGATTGTTGCCAAAACATTGTCTTGTTTAAACTAAGACCAGCCAATCAAATGTCAGCCAGATGTTCAATTTAAACTCAGTTTACTTAATCTAAGTTTAAACTGGCCCTAAAAAGGTTTATAGAGCGGTAATCAAGTGACAGTCTTAAAACAGGGCTCGAATCGTCACATACGATATCGTATTACTCGTCACGAAAAAAACATATTTTTCGTATTATAATATACATAGTGAACGCTTTCTTTATCCCATTCAGCTTATACGACTAACGTATAACGTAATTTTGTTTGGTATGGTTTTCGATCTGTGAACAGATGTTACGAGCCCTCGATACCACATTGAAATTTGTATTATTTTTTTTAAATTGTATTTGCGAACAAAATATATTCAGTTATTTTATTATAAAGCCATTGGTAATGTGACCGCTCTTTTTTATTTGCTCACTTATTTTCAAGCATTTAAATAAAACCATTTAGGCCATAAAACTGGTTCCTTCATACATACATACATATCGTCGTTCAAAGTGCAAAACCGTTTATCGTGGTGCTGCAAAACCGCGTAACTGACATTTGTGACAAAAATGAGATTTTCTCCCCGGAAGCTCCTTGTAAATAACTAGCCTAACATGGGTAAATGGTTTTGTCCTTTAACCGGCGATATGCATTTACTACTAGTATTTATGAATCAATCTAAAATTTTACAAATCGCCATTTATTAAAAAACTCTTACAACTCAAAAAACAGAATTTTCAAGCCAAGCATGCAGAATTACTACAACATGCTTCATCGTGTGTAAAAACCTGTTTTAGTTTTCGCGTAAGAATATATGCATTTCTATTTTCTGAATTTTTTGAGTGCAAATTGAAAACTTTAAACGCGTCTCATGAAAATATTCGATTTTTTAGTAAATAGTACGTTGCATTCACACTTTTTTGTACATAATGTAGAAATTCATATTTCTGTTATTATCCCATTTTATAACCATAGGTCTCATATCGGACTCGTTTCACATGTTCTTCGACTGCACGGGTCTGCTCGCTGGTCTAGCAGCCTCAGTGATCACCAAGTGGAAAGCTAACGATAAATTTTCTTACGGCTATGTTCGTGCAGAAGTGTTAGCCGGCTTCGTGAATAGTCTTTTTCTACTTTTTATTGCTTTCTTTATTTTATCTGAGGGCGTAGAGCGTTTAATTGAACCACCAGAAGTGAAACACGAACGGCTGTTTGTAGTATCCGTGCTCGGACTGCTGGTAAATCTGGTTGGTATCTATGCATTTCAGCACGGACATGGGCATTCTCACGGAGGTGGCGGTGGACATGGTCACTCCCATGGTGGTGGTGGTGGTGGGGGTCATGGTCATTCGCATGGTGTAAACAATCACATTGACTTGAATAATCACAATCATCAAGCGATAAATTTGGATGGCAGTAGGTGTACAAACATACATAAATACTTGCGTTTCTTTTTAATTTATATGTATCTTTACAGGCCATAGTCATAGTCATGGCGGTGGGCATGGTCATTCACATGGGCTCACCGATGATATGTCTGGCAGCAATTCTCAAATCATGCGTGGTGTCTTTCTACATATTTTAGCCGACACGCTTGGCTCGGTAGGCGTTATCATTTCGGCGGTGCTAATGCAAATATTCGGTTGGATGATTGCCGATCCGATTTGTTCAATATTTATTGCTTTGCTTATTGCCATGAGCGTGCTGGGTCTGATAAAAGAATCAATACTGATATTAATGCAGCGGCAACCGTCAGCGTTAGATCGCGCGCTGCCACAATGCTATCAAAAGGTGACGGGATTGGCTGGCGTTTACGCCGTACAGGATCCACATTTCTGGACATTATGCTCAGATGTCTATGTGGGTGCTATTAAGTTGGAAGTTTCCAAAAATGTGGATCCCAAATATGTGGTCACACATGCGCGCATGATCTTTGAATCTGTAGGAGTAAAGCAGATTTACATTCAACTGGACTATGTGTGATAGCGATGGACTATAATAGATCGGATCGGGCCGGGTTGTTGAATAAACTTTCGTTTTTATTTTTAAAAACGGCTAAAATAAAAGAGGAAGAGAAATGAGCATTCGAATAATTAACCTGTTATTCAGTTCATTGCGAGGGCGGGCAATCGAAAACGGAAATTTTGTTTTAATCTTTACCTTAAGTTAATTTTGCAAAGCAGTTCACTCAACTGCTTGAGTAAACAGTTAAAATATTTTTTTCTACGTGTATAATGTGTAGATAATTTAGATAAACTTGAAAGAAACTGTTAACGATTAGAACTATGTTTTATACTTATTTACATACAATATTAACATATTTTGTTACATGATATGGTATTTATTTTAATATAATTGTGTGAATGTATGAAATAATGAATTGCAGATGCATATATAAAATAACGAAATTTTTAGTGAAATCATTCCAATTAAAGATTTAGTCGAAAATCGATCAATCCTTTTCCAACCATAACGAGTGATCAAATCCGTGACGAATACTTAAGAGCAAGTAGTACATGTAAGTGCGTAAGCTCTTATAAAAAATTGCCATTTAACTGAAAATGAACAAAGCGGCTTGCTTTATTTCAATGAAGTTCAGCAAAATGTACATACAATGGTGTTTATAAAACAGCGTTATAGAAAAAAAAACGATATACGATGCTGCAAATAAATTTGTATACTTAATTAATAAGTAGTCATAAGTACGGATATTAATAAAAATTGAAAAAAATATATAAAAATAAAATACTTAACACTCTAATTCATACTTCATAAGGTAATTTTTCAAGACGAGTCCGATATCTGATCAGACGGAGTATCATCAGGAGACCTCTACCAAAAATACATATGTACATAAATATGTGTCTTTACTAATGGAATATTGTGCGACATTACAATTATAAAGGCAAGTGAAAATACCTTTTCATCTAAACGTGGTATCTACTTTTGAATGAATTTGGCCCTCCAAAAGACAATGCAAACAATGCAAAACTACCTTCACTGCTCCCGCTTTTTTATTGAAAAAAAAGATGAATGACAAGAAAATACTCCAGTTAAAAGTTAAGAATCGGAGCTTGGTAAGTAATTGAAATAAACGCACGTCATAGTCAGGCTGCCACGTTTTACTGCCCTGAAAGAGTATGTACAAGCTTATATGTATGTCCTAAAGACTTATTCTAATAAATACACATTACGTATCAGTAAATCTTTGTTATATTATAAAGTTAAAGATACATACATTCATACATAATATGCATGTACACACGTCAACAAATTATTTCCCATACCAGGCATTAAAAGTATATTCGTGGTATAAGCAACAGATGGGTGTGTATTAATCCATGTGAGTACATTTTTATGCATAGCACTTGCTGATTTGATGACGAACACAAACAAAAGTGTAATATAGAACGCATACAGACACTCGACATTGCCATTGCTGCGCCTTGTTTCGTTGTACGCCAATGACCCTCTTAAATGTGTTGTTGTATCTATTACAAAATTATCAGCACAGGTAGATGAATTCTAAATGCGCTGTTATGTGGCTTGTTGACGCAAATTTCGTCTATCCGGAAAGCGAAGATTTTTCGGACTGACTCTAACGCCATTTTGTTAACGCTGCTGCAGAGTGCATTGACGATGCGTTTGCTCACGCCAGCGATTGCATATGATCAAGATTTTTTGCCAACGACCTAATTATACTTTTGAGGTTATGTGCCAACACACATTTTGCAACAAATGAAAAATCATTTTTCCGTTTATGGTTTTTTCTTTAATTTGTCCGTAAAGTTCTTTTGCGTATTTTCTTTTTTCGTTTTTTATTTTTGCAATATGCATTTTTTCGCTTGATGCTTTTTCTTACTTAAACAAATTAAAAGACAAATACCAAAAAATTTATATATATAAAAAGTACTCGAGTATGTACGCTGCAAATAGAGTTCTTTCATTATTTACTAGGCTGTCATCACTGCATTTGATAACTCGCGTAGCAGAACAAGCTAATTGATTAGCATATATGGAGAGAAGTGTTCTTCACATTTTGTATAAAAAGTAAAATACATAATTTTTTACTATAATGATTAGCATTACGGTTGAACAGATTATAGTATTCCAAAGTTTGACCAAATATATATGTAGCAGCAAGTTCCAAGTGACACAATACTAAATTCGTGTCCGAACACAACGAACATGACAAATGAATCATTACAATTGCAACTAATTGGTATTTACTAAACAAAATATAATTAGTATTAATGTATATGTGGTGTGGTTTTCGTTTTAGGTATCTATTTTTTAACACTTCTCTTCGTCGAGTCCATGCTTGAAGAACATGAGCACGGGTGTGCTGGTGCCGTCGATTTCACGGTATTCACACATGGCTACCATACCATCGCAGTCCATTGATTCGCCAGTGTAGAACTGCAAGTCTTTGAAGCGGCCAAGGATTTCCTTCATTACCTTATTCATGTTGGTCTTGAAAA